>NW_021703774.1:114967401-115236871 GCF_005190385.1 Monodon monoceros
TTTCTCCACACCCTCTCCAGCATTTATTGTTTCTAGATTTTTTGATGATGGCCATTCTGACCGTTGTGAGATGATATCTCATTGTAGTTTTGATTTGCATTTCTCTAATGATTAATGATGTTGAGCATTCTTTCATGTGTTTATTGGCATTCTGTATATCTTCTTTGGAGAAATGTCTATTTAGGTCTTCTGCCCATTTTTGGATTGGGTTGTTTGTTTTTTTGTTATTGAGCTGCATGAGCTGCTTGTAGATTTTGGAGATTAATCCTTTGTCAGTTGCTTCATTTGCAAATATTTTCTCCCATTCTGAGGGTTGTCTTTTGGTCTTGATTATGGTTTCCTTTGCTGTGCAAAAGCTTTGAAGTTTCATTAGGTCCCATTTGTTTATTTTTGTTTTTATTTCCATTACTCTAGGAGGTGGGTCAGAAAGGATCTTGCTGTGATTTATGTCATAGAGTCTTCTGCCTATGTTTTCCTCTAAGAGTTGGATAGTTTCTGGCCTTACATTTAGGTCTTTAATCCATTTTGAGCTTATTTTTGTGTATGGTGTTAGGGAGTGATCTAATCTCATACTTTTACATGTACCTGTCCAGTTTTCCCAGCACCATTTATTGAAGAGACTGACCTTTCTCCACTGTACATTCCTGCCACCTTTATCAAAGATAAGGTGTCCATATGTGCGTGGGTTTATCTCTGGGCTTTCTATCCTGTTCCATTGATCTATCTTTCTGTTTTTGTGCCAGTACCATACTGTCTTGATTACTGTAGCTTTGTAGTATAGTCATAACAGGATATTTAAATAAAAGTACTTCTGTCTCAAGGGTTTTGGGAGAAATAACAAAGACCAGAAAAATATAACATTTGTACACAGTATTTCCACATACTAAAACTATAGGCAAAATAACCTATACAGGACATTTTGAAATTATCAAAGTGCTTCAGTGAGCATTTGCCTATCTCTGGCATATATAAGAAATGTGGAAGAGGCATTTTTTGAGGAGAAAAGTAGTCCCTCTCTTTAGCCTCAAGTTTCATAAGCCTTTCCAGAGCAGAGATGTGATTACATAAATGGTAGCTATTATTACAAGAGACAGTATGTGTGGTGGTCAAGAGCAGGAACTTTGGAGCCAGGGTATTAAGTCTCAGCAACTCCACCTTAACCTTTCTATGCCCCTGTTTCCTCATCTGAAAAATGGGATGATAATAATACCTACTTATTAGGGTTATTATGAGGCTTAAATAAATTAGTATATGTAAAGCATTTAGAACAATGTCTGGCACATAGTAAGCACTACATGTGTTGGCTTATTATCACCATCATCATCACTATTATTGATAGCTAAGTGTCCTCAATCCAACAAATATTATTAAACTTTATTAGAAAGAGTTATTGGCAAAATACAATACCATATGGAATGACCAAAAAGTTGTTTAGTTTGTACCTTTTCTTCCCAGAAATTCCACAAATAATTTACATTGCCAAAAAAGTGGTTTGCTGTACAACAAAAGAAACTGCTGAAGTGTATGAGTACAGCTAAGAGGAATTTAAAAGCTCACACTGACTTCCACATGTATTCTTGGGGGAATCTTTGAAGGACTTGTATTTCATAAGCTTTTTGAGGAGAAGGCAGGAATTATTTCTATAATACTTATTTTTTTCCCTGAAAGTATGTTGTATTCAGTATAGAAAATTAAAACACTGATGTATTCGCAATGCATTTGTCTTATACATCCCTTCCCTATGGAGCTGGACTAGTATATATTTCAAACTATTTTCAACCACTCAGTCTGTGTCTTCCTCCATCTCAGTTAATGGCAATCCCAGCCTTCCAGATAGATACACAGGTCAAAAACCCAAATCCATTTTTTACAATAACTTTTTTATTTTAGAACAGTTTTAGATTTACAGGAAATAAGAGGGCAATACAGAGTTCCCATATACCCCACATCCAGTTATCCCTATTATCAAAATCGTATTTTGGTATTATACATCCGTTATAATGAATGAAACAATACTGGTAAATTACTATTAACTAAAGTCCATACTTGATTGAGATTTCCTTAGTTTTGACCTAATGCCCTTTTTCTGTTCCAAGATCCCATCCAGGATACCACGTTACAGTTAGTAGACATATCTTCTTAGGATCCTCATGGCTCTGGAAGTTTCTCAGACTTTCCTTGTTTTTTCTCTGGTGTTTTTCTCATTAGTCAGGGGTTATGGGTTTGGGGGAAGAAGACTACAGAGGCAAACTGCCATTTTCATCACATCTTCCTAAGGGAACATACTACCAACATGATTTATCGCTATTGATGTTGACCTGGACCACCTGGCTAAGGTAGAGTCTGTCAAGTTTCTCCACTGTAAAATTACTTTTTTTCCCATTTCCATGTTGTACTCTGGAAGGAAGTCACTATAAGCAAGCCACAAAGGAGTAAAAGAATACTCACTTCTAAAAGTACTCCAAACAATATACCTATCTAGACATTTTAAATTCTATTTTTTTTGATAACAGAAACAGCTGTTTCACAGATAGATCTGTGTTTCACAGATAGATATTGCTTAAAAAATAAAGTATTTAATTCTAGTAATTTGTTCTAGTAATAAGTGCAATATGTGCTCATTGCATAAAACCTGGAAAACATGTTTAAGCAAATGGTCACCTAAAATGTACCACCCAGACATAGACCACTACAGTTAATATTTCGAGGTATCGTCTCCAAAACTTCTTTCTATGTCTACATATAAAGAGTTAAAATAATCCTCTGCATATACTACTCTATCTTGCTTATTACCATTTAACATTAAGAAAAATTGTTCTGTAGTTTTAGACAGAGTGGTCTCGTCTTTACAATTCCCAAGCCTAGCAAAGTGCCCAGCATGTAGTGGCTTCAGCAAGTGTGATCCAATGAGCTTTCTGACTTGAATGAATGAAGCCTCCATGAAACCATTTAATGTAATTTGCTGACCAAGGCGTTCTCAGTCTCTTCCTTTGCCTCACAAGATAACCAAAGTCACAGGCATAGCATCACCAATTTGGGGCCTTGGAAAATGAGTTAGATTACTGAAATAGTATGTTGTCTGTAAGGACTAAAAGATAATAGTGTGTGAGGCACTTTGTTATAAAGCAGAAACTAACACACCATTGTAAAGCAATTATACCCCAATAAAGATGTTTAAAAAAAATAAAAATAAAAGACCCCCCCAAAAAAAAAAAAATAGTGTGTGAGGTGTTTAAACACACAGGCCTATGATCCCTTATCCCAAATCCTTTTGACTAGGTATATTTTGGAATTCAGAATTTTCAGTTGAGGAGGATGATAGAGCAAATGTTCAGTATATTATGAAACACCACAATTGGGCATAGGGAAACACATCATAGTCAAACAGTCATATTTTTTTATAGCAAAGCATGTGAATAATCACAATAAATAGACCATTTCCTTGTGTGTTGTAATTTCTAACAGTGCATTCTAAGAATCCCTTGTGTCTGGGTTCTGGGAACACCCTCTAGAGGAGTCCCAATTCCTTTAGCCCCAGTTTATTACCAGCTAGGGACCAAATTTTTGGTTGATTTCTCAGCTTGCAGAGTTCCTAGAAAGTGCAAGCAGTAAAATTCAAATTGTAAAACCACTAGGGTACAGGTCTGGCATTTTGAAGTTCCAGGGACAATTTTTTGTTATCTAAAGACCAAAGATATAAATAAGCTTCCTGGGCTTCCCTGGTGGCGCAGTGGTTGAGAGTCCGCCTGCCGATGCAGGGGACACGGGTTCGTGCCCCAGTCTGGGAGGATCCCACATGCCGCGGAGCGGCTGGGCCCGTGAGCCACGGCCGCTGAGCCTGCGCGTCCGGAGCCTGTGCTCCGCAGCGGAAGAGGCCACAACAGTGAAAAGCCCGCGTACCGCAAAAAATAATAATAAATAAATAAATAAATAAGCTTCGTTATCTGTTTTCTGTGCCAGTTTTCATGATTTCTTTCCTAGCCCAACCTTTCACTTGGGGAAAGCTTGTAAAAGCCCAGCTTTAGGACGGGGGAGGGGGTTTTCTCACTCTCTGCCTTTGCTGGACCCAGGTCTTGCCCTCTAACCTGTAGGGTGGATATAACCCATCTCCTCAGTCACTGATACTGATAAACTCCCAGGAAACCACACCATCAGTCTTCAGGCTTATACCTCTCTTTCCATTCCTTCTCAGTTTCTGGTGCCTGACGATTTCCCTCCTTTCTAGCAAAGCCAGCTGGGCATTAAATAATATATCCTATTTTATCCAGCATGTCCTGGTGTTGCAGCAGAATTGTCAGGTTATCTCAGGCCACCATATTGCCAGACCAGAACTCTTAATTTCATTTTCCTTTTAAATAATATGTTTGTTAAATACTTTATAATATTCTATTAGCCAGATTATTCAATTAACTAGATATACCTCTTCCAAAGCCTTACGGAATAATATTTAATATAGGAGCTATATAGTTACTCTTGAAATAAAAAATTCTTTAATGAATATTTTTCTTTTGTAAGTAAGCCTTTGTAAGCCTACTCTGGAAAATGAGAAATCACAATTTGATGCCATCTACTTAGTGACAAATTATCTTCCAGGTATTGAATACAATCGTTTAGTTGAAATTACTTGAATGTTCACTATTCTTAACAGCAACAGAATAAATCTGTTATGCTGAAATGTCAATGCCCTGTAGGTGGCATTGTTCCGGGATACTTGTAATCAAACCAAACCTATCTCTTTCTCTTCCTTAGTGAACCCCAAGCTTAATTTTTCTTTAAAGCGGAGCTCATTGCTGAGCCTTAGCACATTGTCTGGAACTGAACGAGGACTTATTCAATATTTGGTGGCTGAACGGCTACTTGATGAATGGTTTTGTGCTAGTCACTCCGTCAGGCTATTAGCTGGAACTTGAGAAAAGATGAACAAACACTCTTACCATTGGGGCCCCAGTTCTATTATCTTTTTCAACTTTCAAGTCAGGGTGGTCTTTGTAGGTACTCTGTTTTGTTTTTCTTTGCTTGTCACACATGAGGTAATTTGATATTTGAATTTCTAATACGCCCCTTTCAAGAGTGTTAACATACAACTGGCAAATGAGCATTTTTCTATCTAAGGTTGGATAATGAATAAAATCCCCTTATATCTTCCTGGGGAACCAATTACTACGTTGAAAACCATGATAACACCAGATCTGTCATCAATAACAGATGTGATTTGTAAAGTAAAAATCAGTCTGTTTTGACTGATGATGTCTCATGGCAACAAGGAAGATTTCTTCGGAATAAACATCATAAAACTATATGACTAATCTGTTGAGTAAGACTAGAAATTCAGTAAGCAATGAGTCTTACCGGGTCACTTTCTGGCTTTATAACCTTGGGAAATTGTGACCTTCACATTCCTACCTCAAAAGGACAAGCTAATTTCCTAAACATATGTCCCTGAGCAGGGAGATATAGAGGGCGCATCTCTGCAGACACCTGAGCCAACTGATGAACTGACGGGTATGTCTTCTCATACTCGGCCTCCCAGCACGTTTGAAGCATGGATTTGGAAAGATAACTCCTCACATCCTCCAGGCAGCACCTTGTTTAAAGATGAGATTCAGAATGTTTGGTTGCTGTTGCTGTCAAATAACTATAATATGTAATGTATATATATATAGATCAGCTATGATTCTTGTGGTTGCAGATGACCAAAACATAATCGAAACATGCAGACATGAAAGAGAGCGATTTACTGGCTTCTACAGTCAAACCACAGAGGTGGGTAGGCTGACTTCAAGAATGGCTGGTCTAGCACTAGAGTACGGTCCAGGCCCTTGCTTGAGCTCTGCAACTGGTTTCTGCTTCTCTCAACGTCTTGGTCTCATTCTCTCCAGGGAACACAGCCACTGACACCCAGAGAATCAAATCTCCACAGCTCTACCACTAAAAAGAAAAGAGGGCCTTTCTCACAGCATTACACAGAAAAACAATAAACTCTGGGAAGGGTTCAGAATGGCTCATCTCGGGCCATATGTCCACCCCTTGACCCATCACGAGATTGGTCAATCACTGGCCTGAATCTTCTGCTCACCCCTGTAGTCAGAAGGGAAGGGATTGTTTCTGTAATAAAGGGACAGTGGCGAGCAATAAAAGGCACTATATATACTTAACCAGATAATTATATTTATTAACCATTTTATGATATAATATAGTGTATATGTATATAGTCTCTGTATGTTTGTATTTGAGAAAGTGTAAATTGTCCTGTGAGCATGTGTGCATGTATATATTGCATGCATGTATGTGCATACGGATCTATTTTCTGTATATTTTACATAGTGGTTCATGACTATGGATGGATACATACATTGTACATATGCATTACTGTTTTGCAAGTAAGAGTGTAGTTTTTCCTTTTCCAGGGATCCCATTCACATCCCCAGATCATAATTACCCAGTGAATGTATCCTCTACCTTCTATCCCCTAGAGTAAATTGCATTCCAGGCAGATTGCCCTACTTACTGCCCCCACAGGTGTCTGATTTCTTTCTCTGGAAAGTCAGAGGATCACGCAGGCCTATGGCGGTGCCTCAGGGGCCCCTTGAACATGGGGTGCCACGTCCTTGTCAGCGGTACACAAAATGAAGCATTATTAGAAGTGACCTCGTATACGGTTTTCGTGGCATCAGGATCAAGGTAAGAGCACTCCAAGACCGGGTAACCAACCAAACAATCTGGGGAACTGGAAGATAAAAACTAAGGGTAATGGAACCAGAGAGAGGTGAAAAATGAGTCAACAGAGAGTGAGGCAGTGGTGATTCCTACTGCAGACGTTAGTTGACTATGGCTAAGTGTAGCGCTCTTGGCCTACTTGGGAGTGGTAGGAGCCGAAGGAAAATGG
Source organism: Monodon monoceros (assembly GCF_005190385.1). Taxonomy (NCBI): domain Eukaryota; kingdom Metazoa; phylum Chordata; class Mammalia; order Artiodactyla; family Monodontidae; genus Monodon; species Monodon monoceros. Next base: position 114,974,288 of record NW_021703774.1, read on the forward strand.
CCAGCGCAAAACTTTCGCTCTTCTCTTCAACTCTACTTTCCCTTCTCTCTCAGTCCCATCAAATCCTTACGCTATGCACATGGCTCACCTCTCCCACAAAAGCCTTCTGGAATTATCACCCACAGCAGTGTCCGTCCCTCTCATTTGGCAGTGGAGCTTAGACTGCCTTGAGATCTGGCCACTGTTTGGGAGCTGCTCTTTCACAACCAGATTGAGAAACATAATCTTGTCTCCACTCAATAAGTACACTCCCTCATGCTTAGGAAAAAGATAAATTTATCTTCAAAATGACGAAACCAATATGCCCTTGCCAAGGAAGTAATCTTTGCTATATTTTAATTTAGTTGTTTCCTTTCCTATAACAAGCCAATAGTTGAAAGTTATTTTGCTTTACGATTACACAAATGGAATGTTCAGATTTTAGTTAACAATTAAATTAATCAGTTTTAAATTTTTGGAACATATATTTGCATATAATTGCTCTCAATATACTTATGTAAAATCCAAAGTCTGTATTCCCAAATACAGAAAACCTATTCATGTCAGCTTTAGTTACATGTGTACATTTATTTGAATGTGTGGAGTGTGTGCTTTTACTTCCAAGAAAGTCAGCTCCGTTTCTTAATTGTCGCTATAACTACAATTCGGGAAATGCTATTGCAACATCAATGTGTTATGCACGTCTTTAATTAGGCTAGTGTGGCCTGTCTGTCACAGCAACTGATCCTAAGTATTCTTATTTAGTCTACTTGAAGCTTTAAAATGTTCTCTTTTTATAAGAGACATATTTCGGCCTCATTAAATTGTTAAGCAAAGCAATATAAGCCCTACAACTTGATTGCTATGTTCTAGAAATCCTGTGTTTCTTCACTTAGCACATCTTTAGCACCATCTGAAAGAGCACTCTGCCCCAAGTACCTGAAATCCTCTGCAGCTCTAATATGTTAGGGCTCTCTTATCAGATGGAGACACCTGCCACCCCCCTGATCGCCAGGAAGATCTGGCTGTGGCATCCTATGGAACTCCAGAGCTTGATTCTCTTATCTAGTAGTTAATGCAAACAAGTTGCAGGTTGCTTGCTCTGAGCAATGTCTCACACCAGGTCACCACAAAAGAGTTAACACAATGACTGATTCCACGGTTTGGAAATTACAGATAGAATCTAGCCTAAAGTTCATTTCCTTCTCTTTCCTCAAAACCTGACATGATCTCAGCTGGGAGAAACAATCATTACCTGGAACCAAGCCCTGCGGTACTTTGGTCTTTTATACCTTTTTTCTGCCGCAATTAATTTAAAATGAATCGTTAAAACTTGCATTAAGGAGAAAGCAGAGTTCTGTGGTTTTTTTTGAAACACATATAGATGTTATATGCTTTTTACCATGTCCGAGGTCAAAGGATAATACAGTAACTGCCATAAAGCTATAGGGGGATTCTCTCAAATTCAGTCCTGTTAAAATGGAAGGCTGCATTATTAACCAGTAGTGACATGAGAGGGCAAGTATGAACAGCTAGCAGGTCAGGGATTAAAGCAGGGGTGGGACACAGGGGAAGTATAGGACCTATTGCAAAATCTAAATCTTTCCCGGTCCCAGCTTCAGCATGGCACTACCTCCTGGTGGCGGTCAGCTCAAACGTAAGTACTGAAGAGGAATTCTGGGTTCTGTGGCCAGCAGGGACTTTCAGCATTTCAGCACTCACCGAGTTAGTTGGCACTCATTTTGTTTCCCTGCTTCTCAAGACTTCTCCCCCAAATATAAGAACTTTAGTCTATACTGGTTAGGAAAGGGAAGGGGGACAGGGCAAAAACTGGGAGCCAATCACCAACTTTATATTATATTATATATAATATGTATTATATATTATATATAGACTGTCATTATTGTGGTGGGATGGGTATTTTATTTCTTTCAATTTAACTCTTCTAGATTAGTCCTCATAGTTTTCACTGCATATTCCTTTTTATGGATCTGGACCAGAAAAAAAATACTCCAACCATATGAAATATAACTGAGTCCATCTATTTATCTCTCCTGTGTTCTTTGTACATTTACTTCTTGTACTTCCTTTGGGAGCAGACCATTCAAAAACTAGGTGAATTGATAAAATGAAGCCGAGCTTGAACTGGGTATAATTTACTATATGGGAGGCCTTCACGACACACTGTCAGATCCATGAGACTGCTTATACTTCTGCTTGTGCCAAGCCAAAGGGACCGGAACTCATCTCATCTTTGGTTTTTTATTTTATTATTTTTTTAATTTTTTTTATTTTTCACTTACTATTTCTTTTTTTTTTTAACATCTTTATTGGAGTATAATTGCTTTACAATGGTGTGTTTTTAAAGATAACAAGAGAAGCAAATTTTGCTCCCAAGCAACTCAGCTCTCCAGTGTCCGTGAAATCTTCAACCTAATCCTGCCACTCCCACGCCCCATCTTTTTTTAGACAGTAGTGGAGAGACATTCTTTCTTGTAAACATTTCCACTCATAAAATTTTTGTCTAGTGGCAGCAATGTCTGATCCAGCTAAAGCACTGGGCCATAAAACCATCATCAACAATGATCATGTTTGCAGATGCTCTAAGTCTGGAAGTCATTGCTGGCATGTCTCTGTGTTTAAAAAAATTCTTGGACTTCTGGTGGTTTCTAGAAAGCATGTGCTTTCTTCTGAGAAATTTCTGAAAAACCCTCAAGGACCAAGATTTTCAAATAAATAGATTATCTTGGTTACCACTTGACTCAGCTCAGCCATAGCTATTGACCCTTCTCTGGATTAGAATAGAGTGAATAGGCACACAGGAGTGTGTAGTTATCTTTGAAGCAAAATTTGAGGGCCACTATTATAGCTATTTGCCCCAGAACATCAAACCCACCACTTATCATTTTTGCTATATTACTTTGGCTCTTGAAGATTTTTCATTCTGAGTCTAATAGTCTAATACAATTATCTCTGGCAAGGCCTGCGCTTGAAGCCATTATTTGGTGAGGACTAATGCACAGAGAATTTGGGCTAAGAGTAGAGCACAGACATGGGGGTGGGAAAGGTAGAATTTTGAGAAGGAAAGATGAAATCAACAAGGGTCACCAAAATTTGTTTTCCTCCCAATTTAGCCTAGAACTATCTGAGTTTGGAGGGAAATCTGTCATTCTTTTGGAGTGTTATACATTTTTTTTCAACTTCCATGCAAAATTTTCTGCTTATTACCTGTACTAATGTCACAGCCTGGGGCCTCCCTTTCTATCATGCATAGACTAGAGGAATAAGTTAGCTGTATATCTGCTAGTTTTTACATAAAATGAAATTGCCTATTTCAAATATTTTTAGTTTATTTTAGATAGGTTACTATCCCATTGCTTTTTTTAGTTAAATGTTTCTTGCTGTTAAAGTAGATGAAAACGCTTTGTGTGATTCCAGTCAATAAATATCCTACATGGGCTCAGAATGTATTTTTAATTTTTTATTATAAAATAGAGAAAAGTGCATACAACATGAATGCATATTTAATAAATATTCAGAATGTGAACCCCCATGTAACCTCCAGCTGGATCAAGAGATAGAATGTTGCTGATATCTCAGAAACTCGCACTAATCACAAACCACACATTTCTCTCAGAGGTAACTGCTCTTCTCACTTACGTGATATCTAATTCCCTTGCTCTTTTTTTTTCCTTTTTAGTTTTACCTCCTATACATTTCCCTAAACAACATCGTTTAGTTTTGTCTCTTCCTGTGATCAATAAATTGAATCACACTGTTTGTATTCTCTCATTTTTTGCATCTTTTGCTCAAAATTATGTTTGTCTAAGATTCATACGTATTATCACATATGGCTGCAATTTCCTCATTTCCAACGATGTGTGGTATTCCAGTGTATGTAGCACAATTTTAACCATTCTCCTACTGAGAGACATGTGGTTGCTTCCAGGTTCTAGCTGTTATGAATAATGCTGCTACACACGTCATCCACGCCTCCCACTGCATGTGCTCATGCATGTCTCTAGTGAATATACGGATGACTGGAAATGCTGGGACATAGGGTACGCAGATCTTCAGCTTTAATCGATAATGGGAAGTTGTTTTTTCCAAAGTGCTTGTTCCCCCGCTAATATATGAGTTTCTATTGTTCCACATCATCACCAACACTTGGTATTGTTGGTTTCTTGACGTTCTGCCAACCTGACATTTAGTGTACATTTACCTCCTTGTGCTGTTTTCTTCCTTCTCATCGTGGTTTTAATTTGCAAAACTCTGATTTCTAATGAGATTGGGAACTCCTTCATATGTTTACTTTCTGAATCCAGATCCTTTAAAATTTAAAGTCTGGCACTCTAGACTTTGGTATTTTGGTGTTGTTCACACTGAGCATTTCATGTCATAACTGGTAAGTACTGGGACAGCAAAAGAAACTCATTCATTGAACATCAATTTGGAACTGGGCACCTCATGCACTTTGTCCTATTTAATCCTTGTAATAACTTGCTAGTTGACCTTGTTTTTGTAAGTGTGAGAACTAGCACTCAAAATCATGCCTGTGTGCCTCTGTAGTCTAAAAACTCTTTCCAGTAATCATGTTCCCTCTCAAGAAATTACCTCCACATGATCAAAATAATGATCAATATCCCGTAGTAAAGTCATTGTATTAAAAATTATACCAAAAGAATTTCAAAGGTGGCTGGTTAATATGTCTAATTAAATAACTGCAGCCCTAGGTCGGTTTTCCCCTTAGCACTACAAAATCCAGCCTATTAACATTTAAACAAATGAAAGGCTCTTTTTGGTGGGATTTCCCTCATGAAAGTAATCCGTGAGACAATTCAGTCACATGTTTCATTTTCTACCCATGACAGGCACTTGTGAAATGATTAACACAATCCAGTAGAGTTATAGGATATTAAACGACAGCCAGAAATAAAAGTAGCAAAAGACAAGAGTGAAACAAACTATTCTCTAAGAGATACATTTTTATATAGGTAATCAATTTATTAGGACACTCAACAAATTCAAGCAGTAGACACTTTTAAAAAAATTAATTCAAAGCCAATTAAAGGATAAACATCAAGGCTCCTAAAAATTTATGTTATTAATGGTGCCTTGTTTTTTTTTAACTATAAAGGTCTAATAAAAAGCTTGTAAATCCTGCAGATATAGAAACAATTTTCAAAGAATCAAACTAACCAGAAGCAATGACTCAGGCGTGAAATTGCCTACAAAAGGGTCTGGACCAAGCCAGTTTTCAACATCCCTCCCTGATGCTAAGAATAACTCTTGGGATGGGAGTAGCATTCTGTGGGTAACTCTCCTCTCTCGTATCTTTGCAAAAATGACCTTTCAACGGGATCTGATCCAAAACTCTTCCCAGTGATGTAGACACACTAATGACTTGTACCTTTGTCACCAACAACTTCCAACAGGCTTGGACTTGGCATCGATGAATATTAACCTCACATTCATCCCACTCCATTGAAACAAATGGTGAAAACAATTTTATTAATCACTTCTATACACTTCATACATTTTGTGAGGTCCATTTTATTTCTACTTCGCTCCATGACACAAATCCTTGCTTGCAAAAGTGCTGGCACAGTGTATACTTTCTACTTGTCAATATACCTCCATCCTCTTCTGTACCATCAATTGGCTACAAAGATTTAGAGGTTCAGTGATTATAGGATTTGAATGATTTTAACCCCTTTAAATTTGGAAACTCTTTAAACCCCATTTTCTCTGCAGCCACTGAGAATTTTTAAATCAGCTTGGCCTTTTCTAGCTCCAGGTCTAAGGATTACAGAGTTTTAAAGAGTATAAATGCTTCTCTGCAGTTCTACAAAGAGCCATCCCCAACCAGTTGACCTCCAAGAAATAAAGCCAGCCAGTTCTCCAGCTGGTCACTGCTGATCAGAGTTTCTAAATGGAAAGATATGTATGTTATGCCACAAACCACCAGGAAAACATGTAATTGCTTCCTCAACTCCACATGAAGCCAGTGAATCAGAAGATTTGATGTAGGAGGGGCAGCAGACTTTAGACGTGTGTCAGTAAATGTCTAAGAAGGAGAAAACAGAAAATGTCAGGGACCCAAAGAAGCTCACTGGGGCAGAGAGTAATGAGTTCATTGAGTTCATTGATTGCAAGCCACCTTGCTCCTAAAGAAAAGCTGTTACCATGGATACCCTCAAACCCTATGTAACCTTCTGAGGTCTTACCTCTTGCGTCCTCACATTTATGTATCCATAGTGAGTTCGAAGGGGCCGCCTGTATGTATAGGAGAATGGTATCCATTTTGCACCAGGTTGTCCGAAGCAGTTTAGTAGCAATGGAAAATTCACTTCATTCACAAGGCGCACAACCAGCAGGAAGAGGAACGCTGCTATGAAGCTCACTGCAATCACAGACCTTCTCTACAAAACAGTCAAAAAGAAAAGAAGAATGAATGACTTTCAGTCAAAAGCAGTCTCTGAGAGGTGCTTCCTCTCCCTTTCTCTTTCAAAGGGATCAAAGGACTTTGTCATTTAGGATATTTCACTTGGAGATAGAATATAATCATTTGGTGACCAGGCTGCCCTAGTGTGCTGAGCCTCTGAGAACAAACAGTAGATTTTTTGGATTATCTTTCCATCCCATTCCAGTCCCTTCTTACCTTCCTACCTTCCTTGGTGACTCCTATGCAGTTTTCAAAACCCAAGTCAGACATTCCCAGCTACAGGAAGCCTTTCCTAACTGCTCAATTCCCTCCCCACCATTATCCCCTCAGCCCCAACCTATCTACCCTAATAGAGGTAAGAAGTCCCGCCACTCCAATACTTTGAAGGCACTTCTACTGTTGTGCATTTTTCATGGTATAATTCCTTATGTGACTTTTCCTGCATGTAATTTTGAGTTCCTGGAGAACTGGGGCATACTGTGCCATACTTCTCTGTGTATCCTAGGTCCTTAACACAGTACCTTACATACTGTAGGCACCCAACAAACACCTGAGTGAATGAATAAATGGATTTTCACATTCTTATAGACCCAGTCTCCTTACAAATCATATTCCACTTCTTTACCTAGCAACCTCTACAGGAAGGAAACTTTGTGCTATATGATACGCAAAGGATTCAAAAAGTAACAATAAGAGTAGGAAAAAAAAATCCACGTCAAGCAGCATAACAACATCCCCTAAACATGTTGTTATCAAACCAGAGTAGGAGCAACTGCATCTGACTGCCATGGGAAAGGAGAGATGTATTTGAGACTGAGCTTGATAAAATTCATGCATTTTAATCAATAGAGATGTGTGATCAGAGCTTTCTAGGAAGAGGAAACAGAGTAAGGAGGCAAGAAAACATGACGTTATTCATAGCCACATAGCACTTTGTTTTACTGGGACACAGAGAAGAAGAAAAAGCTGAAAATACAAATGATAACTTTATGGACTGTCTCAGATACCAAGCTGAGAAGTCTCTACTGAATTTGTTAGTTGATGGAAAGCAGAAGGAGATGTTTGTTTGTTTAATTTTTGAAATGTGAATGTTTTAAGTTATAATCAAACGCCAGTGTGTAAGGTGCTTTGGAGCAGGGAGAAACCAAAGATAGGCAGCACTAGTTAGGAGAGCATCCCAATTGGCGAGGAGGGATGGAAATGAGAGCAGTGGCAGGGAGTGTAAAAAGGTGAGAAAAGACATGAGAAACTCAATTTAGGTGGGAGACAGAGAACTTGGCTACAAGATTGGATAGAAGTGGCAGATAGAAAATTCAGAGATGCCTGAGATTTTGAGTCCAGGTAACTTCAATAATACTGATCATATCAGGAGAAACCAGGGTGGTTAGGGCAGAATTGATTTAAGAGAGTAAGAAGACGAAGCCCTTGGCTTTCTAAGTCCTACTTTTCAAGGACTGATGGATCATCGGGACGGAGCCATCAAGGGGTCAGGCAGAAAGTCAAGTCTAGAGCAAGAAGAAAGAGCAGAGCTGAGGGCAGATGTCAGGAACAACTCAGCCTTGTCTCCAGGGTCACCCTGGAGACATGTAACCGAAAGCGGGGGTCCGGCTGCTTGCTGCTCAAAAGCCAGTACTAAAGAGGCAAGGTTGATGGAAAGGAAAGTTTGCTTTTTTTGGGTGCCAGCACCGCAGGGGAGGGTGGACGCCTGACCAAAGGCTGAGTGGCCCCCGCACTGACAACCAGTGGTCAAGAGCTTTTAAAGATGGGGGGGTGTCTATCAGCTCTGTCATCTTGAAATTAGTCATGTGGCGGTCTGATCAGCATCATCTTGATTGTGTTAGGGACAGTTAGTCTGAAGTTCCAGGGTCGGTTGGTTCCTATTTCTTTGAAGCCAATTCTCATAATTGTGGCAGCTTATGTCATGGCTACAGTCTTGTCATCACGTAGTTAACTTCTTCCACCTGGTGGGGATTTCAGTATCTATGAGACAGCTCACAGGATACGGCTCAGAATGTTATCTATAGCCCTTAAGGAGGAGCTAAAGGTCCTCAACTAGGCTTACTGACTAAACTATTATTATTTAGTCTTGCTGGACTGTTTTCCTTTGCTTCTGCATTTTCTCACTTCTCTGATTAAACTTATTCTCTGGCTAAAGTTTTTCCACAGACAAAAGGCAGGCGGAGGACATGGGTTGGTGGGGGGGACCACAGGGTCCCACTCCATTTCAAAGACACAGTGAAGTATTCCTTCCTGAAGTTGGGCTTCGCCCCTGATTCTTCTTCAAACTTAAGGGGAACTAAGTAACTTTCTGGGAATGGGTGCTGTTGTGTTTTTAGCTCGCCACTTCCTGGTGGAATTGGCTTCCTTTTACTCGTCACAGAATGTCCCAAAGGAGAAAAGAAACCCAAAGGTGGCCCCTGTATCCTCCCCGGTCAGAGTCTCCGTCAGGGCAGCAGAGCAAGGCCACAAAGTCAGACACACCTAAAAGAAGTCTTTGCTCTTGTTCAGCTCCTGTGATGTGTAAAAGCCCATCCATCCCCCTGTCCAGCCAGCCCAATCTTCCAATCACCTGAAAGTCCCTTGAGTTCTGCCTCCTCAAAACCCCTCATCTCACCAGTAACTACCACAGCCTTACCTCATTTAACTTTCTAATCATGAAAACCTGTTTTAATTTGCTCCTCTGTGGAATCACTATGTCCACAACATCGCAATGTGTCAAGGTAACAGCTTAAATGAGGTGACGGATCTTACAAGTTGAAAGGGACATAGACCAGAACAGATGGCTAAATAAAAGCAAAGGGGCCAGTCACCCATTAAGTAAACTGGTAAGAACCTTTTTTACGGGTAGATTGTTGCAAAACAGCAGCTTGCTTTGAAGGAGACCCAGATGGGATTTGTGCCTTTGTCTATTCCAGAGCTCAGCATGGCTCTCTGCTTCTCTCAGCTGCCGCATTGCATTGCACGGCTGAGGGTCTGCGGACCAAAGCATGGAGGGCCTTTCTGAATTCACTGATCTCACATAGCAACACATACATAATGCACCCATGAGAGGAAAATAAATCAGCCCTTTTGACAGAAACTTCAAAATGGAATTAAATCACACTTGTAAAAGCCCGCTCCCCAAGCAATCCGTGTCTGCCTCCCATGTTCTGTCAAAGGGAACCAAGTAATGAGCAGAGAGCAGACGAGGGGAGCAAACGGGGAGTGGAAGCCAGACACCGACTCCTCTGTGCTGAGCCTGGATCACAGTCTGCAGTGGGCAGATGGGCTCTTTTCACAGCTCCGGCTTCCAGCCCCATTTCTGTTGCATTGTCTGAACCCGATTCTTTGCCTTTCTTTATATTTCCATATTCTTGTTTAACATGAACGCATTCCCATAGTGCTGATATAAAACCACCCTGAAATTTCACTAGAAGAGGTCTAATGTCAAGCACATTCTGGACACAAGGACAACGGGACTCAACATGAAGTACATTCTTCTAGTAGTCACTTCTGCCAGATCATGACTTTGAGCTTCAACAACTACAATGAAAACCATGGATGAGGCTACTCACAATCTACAGACACCAGAATGCAGTGAGAATGTGTGTGTCTCTGTGTAGGGATGTGGGAGTTGGGGAAGTAACAAAATACCAATATCCATGATATACGTGAATATATTCACTCCTTCAAGGTGCAACTGCTCATTGAGTCCACATTCTGTGTAGACTTGGCAAGGTGCTGAAAAACAGAAATAAAACCATAAAAGACAGACAGACAGACCATGCTTCCAAAGAGTCACAGTTCAGTGCACCTGGCAAGTAAACAGAAAATTATAATACCACATATCAAATGGGGTGATGGAGGTATGCACAGGGCACTGTGGCAGTCCAGAGGAAGACGGGGGAGAGCCGTGCCTGGGACAATTCAAAGAATGCTTGTCTGAGGAGGGGATGTTCAAATGCAGTCCTCAAGAACAAGAAGGAGTTAGGCAAGTGGAGATGGGAAAGCCATGCCAGGCGGAGGGAACAGCACAAAGACACAGGAGTTTTTGAAAGGCCTTAATTTGGTCAGAAACATGCAAGTCATCTGATAAGTAATGGGAGATATGCTGGGAAGTGGACAAGGTTCAAATCATAACAAAAATAATAAGCCAAATGCATTGTCAGATGCATTTATCTGTCCCATCTACCTTACATTAGGATAACGAAAGGATAAATACATCAAAATGCTGTTTTATAACTCTAAAATATTCTTCACTTTCCAATCAAATGTATCAATCACTTCATTTTATTCTGAACTGCCATTTAACGCACCACACCTTGTTTCCAGGTGTTTGAATTAAGTTTATCGCATCTGCTGCTTGTTCTTTTAACTGTTTTGAGTCTATCAACAGTCAGCAAATTAGACTCTACTTGTTTACACATGTGTTCTACGTCTAACGATTTGTTTATGGATGTGATCACTGCTGCCTTTATTGAGGTAATCAGAGCATCCCCTAGATTCAACAACCAACAATTAGGTAAGAGAAAGCAACAGTAAGTACTTGTCAAGTTTATAATGCATAAGATTCAGTTCAACAAACTTTTCGTACTGCAGAAAACAGACATAAATTTAATAAGGCATTGCCCTAAGATCAGACATGTGAACATTAAATGATATAACAGGTGGAAAAAGCAAAGCACAGTTTTAGGCACATAGTGAGCACTCAAAGCTGGAAGGTGTCACGATTATGATATAACCACTAATTGTGAGATCCTTGGTGGACATCAGCCAGTGGTGAGCATTGGCCAGCCCGTGGGAACAACGATAAGAACTGAGAGAGATCTTATTCTTAAATATTCCAAGCACCTGCAAACACTTGAACTATTCAGTACTACTCATCCACACAAGCTCTGAGAGAATGTCACTGTGCCCAAATAGATCTGATGAATTGCTTTAGGGAAAGCTTTCTCCTTCTTTTGGGCAAGTCTGAAGGGGCCTTTAACAGCTGAGACATTTAGAATTTAATCCCCTCTGTGCTGCAAAAATATGCATAAAAAATGTGGCATTCCAGTTGCTCGCTCTTTAGAGTAGGATATCAGACTTTATAGCAGAAATACCTATTGCAAAATAAAACCCACAGAGAATTCATGATTTAGGGAGAAAACAATTGCCGAGATTTGGACCTAGCAATTTTGCAACCTTTATTAAATTTGTATGTTTTTATTCTTTTTACCACAGACTTTAACCACAGAATAAATTCTTTAACTTTTAGGTTAGTCGGTTGCTAGATTTTTGGCTTCTTTTTCGTAAATGATAAACAACAGTACAAAGGCGTATTTTTCTACTTAAATCGTATTATTTAATGACTGAATTAGTTGCTTACATGGTAAAATGGTGCACTTTTGTCCATATGCTGTCATTTACTCAATAATAAATATGAAAGCACAGCGCCAACTGTATTATTTATACCGTTACTCAGTAACCTCACACATTGATAGGACCCTACTCATTGCTTATTTGTGACCTGATCAAATATAATTTCTTTTCCCATATAAAAAGTTGTGCCACTGGCCAAGCTCCAAATCTGGTTCTCCCTGAATACAACAAAGCTTCATCCCATTTGCACAAGGATGAATTATCAAAGCTCAGAGTACATACATAAAATCCTTCATTTGTTTCACTTTATTTATTGAATCAACAAACTGGATCCTGCTTGCAAAACTATGGTGAACTCTGGGGGAAATCTCACTCATTTGTTGGGGGGATAAGAAAAGGAGGGTAAAAAAAGGTGGACAATTCTAGACTGCTGGAGTCCACACAGGAGCTTACCAAGGGCAGCCTTAGGCAGCAAAGCTGGTAATAGAATCTTAGAGGCCATCAAGAAGAGTAGTGAGTGTCAAAAACAAGGTCAACATGGGAGAATGAGTGGCATTTCAGAATCCAGGAGGCTGATGAAGAAAATGTGATAGGTAAAAGCAATACATTTTGAGAGCAGGCTTTGAAGAAGGCAGAGGAAGTGAAGCTAGAGAGACAGGAAGGGATCTGGTTATAGGAAGTTATATAACATGCCAGAGTCTGGACTTTTCTGCAGAATACAAAGAAGGGGTCTAAGTGTGGGATAGAGAGGGTCAGATCTGATCAAGGAAAGCTCACTCTGGAGGTGGTGTAGTCAATGAATGGAGAGGCAGGAAAGACCCTTCAGGAAAGATAATGACAAAAGCCAACAATGGACTACTTCTTCAGATATCACTAATGGACATTGAATTCTCAATATGAAAACTGCAATTATTACTTTCAGAGACTGGCTTTTCTTTTCCTAGTAGGGCCAGTGGGAATAAAGTCCAGATATAGCAGATACGGATGAATAACCATCATAGACTTAAGAGAAGATAATATTTAATGAGCGTTATTAGTTGGAGAAATATTTCTGTAATCCCTACTTTCCAGATGAAGAAATAGAGATATGAAGAGGTTGAGTAACTTGCCCAAGGTCACAGAGCAAGAAAATAGTAAAGACAGGTACTGAACGCAGATATTCTGACTCCAGAGTCTATGTTTTACTGTATGAATTAACTAAGTTGTTAATTGTTACTCATACCAACAGGAACACTCTTACAGGATTGGTTCAGAAATTTTAAAAACTGGTACTAGCCATTAGCAGATTCTGTAATACATTTTGTCAATAAGCAAAATACCTAATTCATATGGAAAATTAAGAGGCTGATCTGAAGCATAGCAATTATATTATTTCAAAATCAGTAATTTGTGGAAAAATTTAACTCTGGCTCTATTCCCAGTATTAAAAAAAAACAACTACAGGGTACCATTGATTAGCACTAAGGGAAAATAAAGCAATTATTCTTCCACTTCTGCTGGAGAATACTAGGTACTCTTTGTCAATTAATAGTATGGAGCCTTAATTCAGGCAGTTTATAGGAACCAACATGACAGAATGGGTATGTCTTTTTTTCTCAGCTCCACAATTCTATAATCTTTTTATTCAGTGAAGATGCAGCCAAACAGCAAAATGTTGATGGTTTCTTTAAATAAATACATGCATAAATGTATAAATAAATAAAATTAAAATGAATTTTTTACAGTAGTAGAACATCTTCAATATGGTGATCTACTTTAAGAATTTGGAGCCATACTTGTATATTAATGCATATATGTGGAATCTAGAAAAATGGTACAGGTGAACCAGTTTGCAAGGCAGAAATAGAGACACAGGTGTAGAGAACAAACGTATGGACACCAAGAGGAGAAAACGGGGGGGGGTGGGAGGTGGTGGAGGTGGAGGGGATGAACTGGGAGATTGGGATTGACATGTATACACTGATGTGTATAAAACAGATAACTAATAAGAACCTTCTGTATAAGAAATAAATAAATTAAATTAAATTTAAAAAATAAAAAAGAATTCGGAGCCACATCACACATCACCTTCAGACAGTCCAGTTCAGACTGGGTACAGCCCAGTAAGAATTACAAATGCAATAAACAAAAGCCAAAGCAATAGAGTTCTCATGGGCACCTCCATTGTCATAAATTATTCTGTTCAAAACTCTAGTCCTAGATAAAAATTACAGATAGCCAAAACTTCTTCAGGGATTTTTTTTCCCCCAAAGGAGACTCCTTATAGCTGCAAACACTAGAGAAGTTCAAGTTAATGTGAACATTCTGAGTGTCAGATGGCACGATAAGAGGTCACACTGAACTTTCTAACACATTTTAAAACCTAATGAAACATGTCAATGAGTTTTCAATATGCCTGCACATTTTCCTTCTTTTATTTGAGGAGGGAATTAGGTTTCCTGACCCATTTCGACTTTTAAACTGCTACAGTACCAAATGAAAAAAATCATGGCTACATTCACTGAGTTTGTCTATTTTGTAAAATTATATAAAACCAGTTTTATATCATTTTGCTTCTTCATCTTTATCGTATTGCTTCAGCATATATCCTTTCACATAGCAGAAAAAAATGAAAGTTCTTCAGAACCACAAGATAGAGCTGAAGAAAGATATTGAATATGAAAAATGAAGGACCCCGCAAGCAGTCTCTCAGTGTGGCTGTACAGATAGACACAGAGAAATTTAATCCAAAAGACTGGTTCTCATGATGAGAACCTCAGAGACTGGGGCAGATGAACCTGAAGTTATCTTTTCTACTTTTTTCATTAAATCCTTGTACTTATGGGAAGAAATATGTTCCAGTCCACCTGTTGCCCTCTCCCTGTCCCCTGTCATTCTGTTGAGGGAAGAGAGGGGCTAACTAACCATGGGCAATGAAGATAATTAGGTCATCAGACCAGGTGCTTTTGTTTTATTCTCAGCCAACTTATAGTCTTCATTGGCCTTACTTGGTTTCTATGAACATCTGCTTGGCATCTTTTACTCTTAAAAAGATGAGTTTGTCTTTTAGAATCCAATTCTTACTTTGTGTTTAGGACACAGAAGTGGAGCATAAGGATAAATTCTGGTGGTCGTAATGTCATTAGGGAGGGAGTCCTGCCCAGAAGCATCACGATAATGATGAGAATGACAATGATGAGGACGATGACGATGACACCGAGTTTTCTTACCATGTCACATGAATCTATGTGACATTACACTATAAAACACTTACCTTTTAAGTAGTTTCAGGCCTACCACCTCACACGATTCTCCACATAGCCAGTGAAGTAAGAAGGGATGGTTGGATGCTTGAAAGCCTCATCTCCCATTTCTCCTTTCATGCCCTCCGTGTTTCTACCCGGACTTCTCACCATGCTCCAACGGCCCTTGGCTACCCAGTTCCTGTGACTTTGTCAAGGCTGCTCCGCACTGGTGCCCTGCTGTTTTCTACCATCCCCATCTCTACAAGTTCAAATATAACTCAGCTTAAATAGTGTAGCCCCCCTAAAGTCCTCTATTTCTCCCTGGCTTCCAGTTCATGGATAAGGGTAGGGTGGGGGTGGTGGGTAGTGAAAGAAGATAGAAGAAAAAGATAAAGAGGAATGCAGAGGGAGGAAGGGAGAGAGGGAACAATTCCTCTATAATTTTCTTTATAAAAATTCCTTGAGGACGTGAACAAAGGCTGAGAAACATCTCTCATACAGACAGCTTCAAACACAGTGTCTTGAACTTAAAAGACATTCAGTAAATATTTGTGGAAGAAAGGAAACAATAAAGGGGAGAAAGAAGAAAGGATGGAGGGATTCAAAGTTATTCTCTTCTAAATATAAGCAGTAAATCATCCAAAAAGTTTTAGTTTAGGATCATTAGGAAAAATGTTTTTCTATGAGGGGAAAACCCACAAATTGTTCCTTTCTTTCTTCTTCTTAATTCACCTCACTTGGAGATTTCTGTGTAGATTTGATGTGAGTGTGGAGGGGAGGTCGGGGAGGAGGGTTAGGAGGGGGAATATAAAGTGAAGTGGGAAGAATTTGAGTCTTTGTTAAACCGGACTTTTCGCTGAGCACTGCTTTGAAGTTCCTCATAGAACTCTCAGATCTGCTTAGAGCAACATCATTTATAAAGCACATCATGAGAAGACTTACAAGAATTCACATTGTTTAGAAAACCAACTCTTGTCTGAGGAGAACGCTTAAAGCTAGAATTCTGCATCATGGAATGAAAAGTGCATAAAAGAAGGATTGCCTGTCCTTCTAATAAGGACAATGGCCCATTTTCTGAGAGAAGGAGCTTGCAACTGTTTGCTGTGTGCTCAACAAGTTATCAGGTATTGTGCCAGAAGCTTTATAGGGATGAAATTAGATTCTCACCAGCAGCCTATCTGTAGACTCAGGGTGGTCAAGTTACACTAAATGAGCCAATATAGGTATCCTTGGGCACATTGTTTAACCTGTTTGCGCTTCTGTTTTCTTACTTAAAATTGGAGAAAAAATCGTACCTGCCTAATATGATTGTTAAAGGTTTAAATGAGTTACTACATATGAAGGGCCTTACAGTACTGCCGGGAAAATGGAAAGTGCTCAGCACATGTTAGCTTTTACTGTTAGAGTATTTCATCAGATCTAAGACACCATCAATTGTCCATCACACCGTTACTCTAAATATGATAAGAAAGGAAAACAAGGGGGGGAGTCTAAGTTGTCTCTGCAAAAAGCTGACACCAAAATGCTATTCCCTTAAAGTCAGAATATTCTAAAAATAGAGCTGCCATCCAGAAAGGCACAGCAAGAAGAGAGAAAGGAAAAATAATCCCCCCTGAGAACTTGAACCACAGTCAGATACTCATGCAGGTTTTTGATACAAGTTCACACTACCAGTGTGATTCAAGGTAAAAGTCAGTAAATAATTCAATTTAAAGTGGTCTCTGGATGGTAGTATCCCCAGGTGACCATCTGAAACAACACAAATCCTATCTGGAAGAATTAAACTTCGTTGTAGGCAAATAGCAGCTGCAAGGTATTGTGTATAAGACACACCTCCTTCTCAGATATGTGAAAAAATAGAAAAACATTTTTAAATACATGAAATGTGGTGGTATTATTGTAGTTGTCATGGTTATCGTTGTCATCATCATCATTCTAGGGAACAAAGAGAATCAGGAACGGAGCCTGGACTATTTTAAACACCTGTCCCTCACCCTAAAACCTAAAGGAAGTGTAACCACAAATCCATGAAGAGAGGATGACAGAGTCCTGGAGTTTCCCAGGACACTGGAATTCACCAATGTAAAAACCCTCTGGGTTTTTTTTTTCTTCTTGTCAAGACTGCACAAGTTAAAAAAACAACAAACCCCCTTTTTTTGAAAATAGTTAGACTACCCTTCACACACATTCATATGGACCCCATCCCCATGCGAGACATCAACTGCTGCACCTCCCAGCGCCTCTTTAAAGAATCCTCTTACAGGTCAAAGTTGAACCTTGGCTGAGGAGCGCATACATATTAAACAGTCTTTCGCTGAACACAAGTACAGTTTTGCCAGGGCACAGGTCTCATGATGATAATAAGTAGTATTGTGCCAAAAACACTTGAATTTCTAAGTAAGACAGTTTTCCTATTAATTCTGGATTTGACATTCGACTGTAATTTGAATTGCTCATGAAACATAAAGCATATGAGTTTATTACTTAGAGTCTCCTGTGCTAAAATAGCAAAGGCAGAAAGATCTCCCCTGTTACGCACAAGGTCTGCCATCAGTGAGGCTTGGATTTTTTTTTTTTTTTTATCATAACCAGATCAGTCAGTGCCACATTTCCAATAGCCAACTAGCCACCGCTATTTGGATGTCTGAGGCAACTCAAATTCAATAGTAATAGTCCAAATCGAAACTAATGATATCCTCTACCCGCAACCCTCTCCTCCTCACCTCTGAGTGTGCCTCTGAGTAGCTACCACTAGTTACTTTGGAGCCCCAATAATTAAAATCTCAACTTTGCTTAGTATGACATGGGGCATCTTAATTTTCTTTCTCCCTGTTCCTCATCTATAAAATCATAGAGTCATTATGAAAATTAAATAATGAGGTAACACATAAAGGACCAAGCTTAGGACCGAGCACATAGCAGGCAATCAATGATCATTGATTTCCTTCTCTTCTCCACATGTTGGTTCCCCTGCACAAGCTATCCTTCCTTCATGGAATGTCTTCTTCTTTCCCTTCTCTGTCAGAAAACTGCTACTTATTCTTTAAGATCAAACTCAAAGATCATCTCTTCTGAAATGATCCTGACTCTCCACGAAGACTTTAGAGCACTTTTTTCTGAAGCATAATTCACAACACGTGATAATTATTTGATTACCAGTCAACCTTCATCATTCAACCAAATTCTGCAAACACATGGCATACCATGCCTCCACATTCTCTCCAGACAGACATTACTAATCAACCATAGTACCATTTCTCTCCAAGTGAGGATGCAAATTCAGAACACTTTCAACACAATGCTCCAGTCAGTAGTGATGCTAATAAATGCAACCTGATATATTTACCTCTGTGGCACAAAACAGTTAGCAACTAAAGGCCAGAGGCTATACCTTGATAAGTCTATAACCCATGTGACCACAGATAAGACTGTTATCCTCTCTAGGTCTCAATTTCCTCATCTGTATGATAGAATGTTTTTAGGACCCTAGCTGGCTCTCAAGTCTAATGACACTATAATCATGACCAGGAACCCTGATTGGTCGTAGCTGATGTCACTTCGAGGAAGCTTTGCAGCACAGCTCTGTACATAGCCCCCACTCTAGGTCCAGGCCCATTTTTTATCACAGAGTTACGCATGCCTTCAGACACTTGAAAATTGAACCTGGTGTCTACGTAATTGAAATAGAAATGGAATGAGAATTTGTGATCTCTCAACTTGTTAGACAGCAGCTGACACTTACCAAAGCCTACCTGATTGCAGCAATTTTGCACCTGCTAAGTTTGCAGCAAAAGAGATCATTCCTTTTTAATCCTTGTCTGAAAAGAAGCTTCCATATACTTTCACCCAGTTATACAGAATAGGATCAGGTTCAGTCTTTCATATGCATATGGACACTGATGGCTTAACACCCCTAGTCAAACCACTTCCACTGGGCCCTGACACTCACAATAGGAATTTTAAATGTCCACTGAGTTATTTTGTTGAAAACCTGATATCAAAGCAAAGAGAGTCTGAACATTTTCAATTCTACATATATTTATTAAAACAAGAAAAAAACACAAAGCTGTTCCTGTATCTTATATGTGACTGCATAAAGATGAGGTTTCTCTGGAGATTGTTACTTCTGTAAACACAAATATTCAGATTTATTCAGTAAACATTATCATAAAAATATACACAAAGGTAGTTCCAGGAAAAGAATTACCAATAAATAGTTGTGAAGAAACAAAGGTCACTTTCCCAAATTTAGAAACAGATTCAGTTGATGGGAGGTAAGCTTGTGCTAGATCTTCATATTTTAACTAAACTCTCAGCACTGGTGCCCAAGACCCAGCCTAGGCGGGTATTCTTTTGCAGAATTAGGTCCCAATGACTGAACTTTCACAATCCCACCACCTCCACCACTGAGCCTCCCATTTACTAAATGTCTCTGTTCACTGTTGCAGTGACTGGCTTAATATCTCTTTCCCTGTGGGACTGCGAGCTCTTGAAAAGCAGAAGCTCTACCTGTCTTGTTCATCAATGCTTCCCCTTTGGCAAAAGCAGCCAAGCCTGAAGCCTTGCGTAAACAAACCTCCAAAACACATGAGTAATTCGGGAACGGTTCTGGAGGCCCAGGTGAGTATGACACAGTTCACCTCCTCTAGCCACGTATCTCCTGGACTAGCTCATCGACAAGGGCGAGGCCACCTCCACACCCTCGTTTCTTCTTGAGCACCTGACCACCAATTCGTAAGATGGTGCTTAGAAAACACATCATTCCTGTTCACTTAAAAAACAATATCTGCCAAGTTTGTTAGGTAATTTCCCAAAGCGTGAAGTTGGCCCAAAGTCAGCATATTTTGACATTTTTCTGCATTTTGTTATTTTGGGGCGTTATTTTGCATATCGGGCTTTGCTCCTGATTTTAACAAAGCCTCTTCTTCCTGAGCAAAATAGATGAGCAGTTCAGCAAGACAGGGCAGCTTTTATCTGCAAAAAAAAATCTGCCTTTCAGCAAAGCAGATAATACCAGCAAAACGAAGGCAAACACAGGCAATATTTCCTGTGTGTGAATTGTGATTCTTTTCTCCAGTGGGATGAGCAAGTGGCAAGATAGTTTATTCCCACGTGGCACTGATAGCAGGCCCTGAATACTTCTGAATATATCACTTTTATGGCCTTTTATATTGAATTACTGTGAAAGAAAACATACTTTTGTGAGCATTCAAATTCAAAATACTTTAAGAGCTTTGAGAATCCACCTCCAGGACATAAAGAAAGGCTTAAGAAAACAAATAATTCTGTTCTGCTGAGCAATACCAGATACCACTCCCACTGAGAGAGGGCCCCTTCACAGAAAGGGAGATGTTATCAAATATTTATGCTGACTTTCAGGGAAAAAGGTTAAGTGTCCTATTTGGGGTCCAGGCACTCTGAGCCTGTCTCTGCTGCTTTAGAACTTGCCATGTAAGGGACAAAATTTGCCCCAGGGTGCTTTAGCCTGTAACATTTCAGCATCACATGCTCCTTCTGAGACTTAATTTAAGATGCTTCCTAATGGTATATTTCATTAGAACACTCACCTCTCCATTATCCATCAATCATAAAAATTCTTATTCAATATATATCATTTCTTAGGTTTTCAAATATGTTTTTAGTAGATTTCCTCTTCTTTCCATGCAATCAAGAACTCCACAAACCAAGATAAGTTGTTTCAACCACTTTAATTCTAGGCTTGTCTTTTTCTATTTAGGTGAGAAGTTGTCTGTATGGTAAGATAAAGCCCAAGTGGCTTAGCATGATATAAAAGCCCCTTTATGGTCTGACCTCTGACTATTTGTCCAACCTAGCTCTCGGCCTCCCCAAGCTCATTCTTCATATCTTAGCTATAGTAAGCATCCTGTGGTCCTTGAAATGCTTCATGCTTTTTGATAGCTTCATATATTGGTATAGTTCCTTCTACCCAAAATTTCAGTTTTGGGGAAAGAAAACAACAAAACAAAACCAAAAATAAAAATCTGTCTTCATACTCTAAAAAACTTCACCTCCTCTCAGACCGTTCCCCTAGCCTTTCTACTGCCTCATCAGGAAATTAGTCCCTAGATTCTTGGGGAGTCCATAGCCAGATGAGAGAGAAAGAGAGACAGACAGACAGAGAGACAAAGAGAGAGAGAGAGAGAGAGAGAGAGAAAACAGAGATATAAGAACAAAACAAACATATATACATATATATGTATAATTTGCACTGGGTCAGCCATTTTATAATGGTAGTAGCATTAACTGAGCATCTACTATGTGTGTGGAATTGTGCTGTACCTTTTACACACATTTCCTCTAATATTTACAACTGTAATACACATAAATACTTTTATCCCCCACTTTACACTTTTGAGGAAACTGCTGGTCAAAGGAGAAAAATGATTTTCCCAGGATAACAACTAATAAGTAGCGATATCAAGATTCAAACCAGACTGTCTAAAAAGCTAGTGATCTTTCCATTATACCTCAAGGATATCTTCTCTCATAGCCCTGTATTGATTAAGTTATATCTCTATCTACTCCAATAAACTATAATACTTTGAAGGAAAGGACTACATCTTGGACCCCTAGTCCTGGAAACTCATTCTTTGGCACATACTAGGTGCTCAAGAAATGTTGGTGAATCAATAAATTAAATGAATACAATAATTTGCCTTTGTGCTTTCCAGGTGAAAAAACGGTTATTGTAAGTGGAAACTGAGATGTTTGTACATCTCTTGATGTTTTGTTTTAATCATTTTCAAGAGGCAATGTAGTCAAAAGAAAAGCTGATTTGGAGACAGAGATTATAATCTCAGCTCCACAGTGGACAAATTAGTTCCTATATACAGATTTCTAAACTGTAAAATGAAGATTATAAGAGCCGCTTCCTCACAAATTTATGAGGTTTAACTCTGATAAAGTCTATGAAAAGCCCTTTCTTCACAAACACCTCATTTCCATACAAATGTTGACTGATGTTGACAGTCAACTACAGACGATGATTTTCCTCAAAGACTATTTATTTTAAAATATTACTTTTGTAAGAAGAAAGATGAGGGCTAAAGAAATTTAATATTTTCTACAAATCAGTACACATTTATTGAGCACCTACACCATGTCTATACAGGGTCTGAGTTCAGTCTATTCTCCTAAAATAAGAAAGTTGATGATGGCAGAAAAATATAAAGAAGAAAAACTAGTATGTATTCATCATAAAATAATTTAATGTCTTTCTTTCCCATTAGGGCTGAAATTCTACAAGGGCAGGAACTGTGTCTGTTTTTGTTGCTACTACATCATCCTCATATAATATCTGGTATAACAGATGGTGCTCAACAAATACTTATTGAATACACCTTCACAGTTCATTGTTTAGTAAAATACTATCATGGACATTTGGGGTTTCTAAGATAAGCCATGGTCTGGAATCATCAATTTTCCATATAGGAAAAGCAACAGGAATTTGCAGACTGAAAACTGACAAGAGGAAGGGACGAGAAGGTTGACAAAAGCCAAGAAGTCCAGGAAAATAGGAGCAAGCCAGGACCTAAGTGGAGTGACCAAAAGACATTTCCTTAGGAAATGACACCTGAACTTTCACCATCTACTGATATTCCAGTTCTCAAAGCATTATATTGCATGCATATTCTCCCCCCACCTAACATGCGCGCGCACACACACACACACACACACACACACTTTTCCCAAGAAATTGGCTTTGATCTGCAGGTTTTATTCTTCCTTATATATAATTCTTCCTCTCTGGAGCCAAGCCCAGTGGAGGCTCCAGGGGACCTAACCACGGACACTAAAGAAACCTGAGTTTGCTCCCAGACAAGTGAAATTTACAGCTCTGAATCTGTAATTTGGAAAATGAGGATAGTAACCTACCACTTCTCATAGTAACAGTGAGGACTGAAAAGTAATATATATTATGTAACTGGCACACAGTGAGTGCTCAGTAAATGTCTCTTCTACTCCCTACTCCCTAGCCTCTCTCTATTCATCCTACATCATGAGAGAAACAATTTGTAGCTACCGAGTCTCAGTTCAGCAGAGGTGGGAACACACATAGACACATACAGATTCAAACACCTTACCTTTACCAAATACAATAGTACTAAAGTCCAACACCTCCAAAGAATAATACACTTGGTAGAACATTCTGAAAGTTTTAAACTACAAAGGCCCATGCTAGTGGCACCCTGAAATACAATCTTTGGGTTTCTTCAGTTGGAAAAATCTTCAAGAAGCTCTTTGATATCAAAGAACATACCTATTTTCAGTAGCTTTAAACTATAATTGCTCAGGCTCCCTGGTGGGAAAAGAAATAAAGTCTCATACAGAAAAAGAAAACATCTCAATAAGGTTTTCTGGAGGAAAAAAATCTCTCACTGGTTTGCAAAAATTCTTAACAGAGCTCTTTTCATAGCATGGAGTAGGGAAACTACCAGGAAGAATCAAATTATTATATAATGGAAGCAACAAGGAAAGAATCACAACGCTCCATAACCTGATCTCTTTTTACAAATTGAACATCTTCTCTTCCTCACCCCAAATTACGGAAATTTAGCTTATTTTATCTTCTAACAGGTGAATAAAATATATAAAATAAATAGAATCCTCCCAGGATATTTCACTTTCATAGAGTAATAGACATTACTATTAATTTCACATAAATTATATGCCTAAATACACCAACTAACAACATGCTACTACAGACCCATCACTCTGCTTCTCTTAAGTGGGTTGAACTTGACCTTCAAAGCCCTTGAAATGCAAAAAAACTTACTCTTTTCTGACATTTATGAGTGTCTTTTCTGCTTGACTGCTTTTTACTACCTGGAAATAATAGTGAAAGCATTGTACACGAAACCTGCTATAAACACTAACAAATAACAGGAAAGGCAGACAGTTTTATTCCGGGCAGGTTAAAGCTAATCTAATCAAATCTAATTCTCTCTCTTTCTGTAAGCCTACCACTATGTTCAATTTATTTTTGATTAGAAGTGCGATACGATAGTCTTCTGTTGGACTGCAGTTAAACAATACTGAGGTTTGTATTTTCCCTACAAACAATTCTGATGAAACAACAGATTTTAAAGTTTGTTTTTTTTTTCAAAACAAAAACACCATCTAATAGCTAAGTTCTAAGAAGATTCTAAGGGAAACTTTTTCTCACTGTTTATTGACTCTGAAAATTTGCAGATGGGTTCCATTCTAACCAATAATAAAATACACCTAAGAGAAAAGTGTTCTTTGGTCCTGGGTTTCAGAGATTTAAGAAAAAGAGCTCTTTTGAAATACTGACTAATGGTAGTAAAGACATTATGTGTATTTAAATACTGAATAATGGGAACAATGAGACCTGAAGAATAGTTAGCAATTTAGTCAGCAAGGTACAAAGAGCTATTTTCTTTCCATTGAACAAATGTAGTCTCTCATCAAAGATAGAGCTCCCTTACTGAGCACAAAGCAAGGCTACATTCCCCCCAAATGACTGTGCATAAATGACCAGTTTACCATTATGTGAAAGGTTTTCACTGACCAGTAAATCATCCTGTTTCTCCTACTCTTTAATTGTGGCATAAAGCAAATGCACATCCACCTACACACACACACACACACACACACTTATTTCTACCTATAATGTACCAGTTGTTAGAAACAGAAGGAATTTTACTGATGGTCTTAGAAGAAGAAAGAAGAAAAGACCACCCCTCTACCTTCAAATTAACATTAGTACATGACTTTCACCTAAAAGACTAAGAAACCTTCCACAATATGTTGGAATTTCAACAAGACATTTAATGTTTCCAGTGTTAAACTTGAGAATGATATGAAGAGCAGCAGCTGGAAAAGACAGTTTAGTGGTTTCTTACAAAACTAAACATACTATTACCATATGATCCAGCAATCATGCTCCAAAGGAGTTGAGAACTATGTCCACACAACACCTGCCCATAGAGGTTCACAGCAACTTTATTCATAATTGCCCAAACATGCAAACAACTAAGATGTCCTGCAGTAGGTGAATGGATAAATAAACCGAGGTACATTCAGACAATGGAGTATTCAGCGTTAAAAAGAAGTGAACTACCAAACCATGAGAAGACGTTAAGGAACCTTAATAAATACATGTTACTAAATGAAAGAAGCCAATTTGAAGAGGCTACTTACTGTATGATTTCAACTATATGACACTTCAAAAAGGCAAAACTATGAAGATAGTAAAAAGATCAGTGGTTGCCAGGAGTTAGGGGAGAGGGAGAGATGAGTGGGGGAAGAACAGAGGAATTTTAGGGCAGTGAAACTACTCCGTATGTTACTACAATGATGGATACATATCATTATAAATTTGTCCAAACCCACAGAATGTATAACACCAGTAATGAAGCCTAATGTAAACTATGGACTGTGTGTGATAATGCTGTGTCAATGTAGGTTCATCAGTTGTAACAAATGTACCATTCTGGTGACGGATGTAGACAGCGGGGGAGGTTACTCATGAAAGGGGCCAGAGAGTATATGGAAAATCTTGGTACCTTCAGCTCAATTCTGCTGTGAACGTAAAACTTCTTTCTGGTCTATTTTTTTAAAAAAGAGTGGCAGCTGTGATAAAAAGGAAAGAACACCTGCCTTGGATGTCACTTGGCTCTGGTTCTAGTCTGGGTGTATCTACTAACCAGCTATGTAGCCTTGGGCTCTTTTGGACTCAGTATCCTTGTATGTAAAATTGGAGGATAGAATCGACAGATTTAATATCTTCGAAAGCCAATTCTAGCACCATGTGGAAATTTTGTAGGCCTAATGAACACACAAGAAAGGTAAATGACAGATTAGTGCCACCCTAAAGGGAAAAGAGGACCCTACTGGCATCTACCAAAGTACCCACAGTTTTCTGTTACCAACTTTATTGATCAAATCTTCAAAGATATAACACTACGGCAACAACATTGTTGACAAAGTAAGCATTTAAAAAATTCTCAGTAAGGTAGAAAGATGGGTAAAAACCAATATGATTAAGTTTTACAATGATAAATGGGATAGGTCACGAATTCAGAGAGAAAAAAAAAAAAAGCATTGCTTCAATAAAAGATGGGTGGAAATGTTTCCTTGATATTGTTAGAAGGAAAAAAGAAGGTTTTAGTTGACCAGAAAGTTCAAAATGATTGACACAGCTGCTCTAGAAAATAATTAATTGAGGGAACTAAGGATTAATCTGGAACAGAGAAAACTTGAGGAGTGATTAAACATCAAAATACTCTCACACAGAAGAAGGAGTTGGCATATTTTTTTTTTGAGTATAGAACTAGGTTTACCAAGTGGAAATTCAGGGAGATAGATTTTGACTTCATACAAATAATAACTTTTGTTTCATATACTGGAAAGTGTTTCCAGGGTATTTAATATGTCCTAGGCATAATCAAGATATGGGGCTACAGAGATAGGCATAGACTCATGCTCAAGGAGCTCAAGTCCTTGAGCTCAACTCAAGTAATAAATAGGCTAATTTGAGAGGAAGTGAACACTTCAAAGGAGGAAGTAGTTATGCAAAGGCTTACTGGTGACTTTTAAAGGGAAATCTTGTATTGGGTGATTTGTTAAGTTAAACTGCTTTTGCAAGCAGTTTGTGTGTGTGTGTGCATGTGTGTTATTCAGCTATGAGAAAGAAAGAACTTCAAGTTCAAATCCTGCCATTTGCAACAACATTGATGAGGGTAATATGCTAAGTGAAATAAGCCAGACAGAGAAAGCCGAATACTCTATGACCTCACTTAAATGTGGAATCTAAAAAAAAAAGAAAAAAAAATTGAACTCAGAAACAGACAGTCAAATGGTGGTTACCAGAACCTGGGGAATAGGTAGAATGGGGAGATGCTAGTCAAAGAGTAAGAGCCTTCAGTTATAAGACTAAAAAGTTCTGGGGATCTAATGTACAGTATGATGACTAGTAAATAATACTGTATTGTATACTTGAAATTTGCTAAGAGAATAGATCTTAGTCATTCTCATCACACACACACAAATAGTAAGTGCGTCAGGTCATGGATGTGTTAGTTAACTTGATTATTGTAATCATTTCACAATGTATACGTATATCAAATCATTACACTGCACACTTTAAATATGTACAGTTTTATTTGTCAATTACACCTCAATAAAGCTGAATGGAAAAACAAAACTTCTTTACAAATTTCACTCCAGGCTACTGGTCCAAGGTGTGGCAGGGCATTTCCTTTAAAAATTGCATTAAATAAGCTGATCTTAATGGCATTTATATACCAAATGTCAGGACTTCAGTCACAGGGAGTACTTAAATGAAATGAGGAGTCATGGTCATCAGTTCATTCATTCTTTCAACAAACATTCCATAAGCTCCTCTCACACTTGCTCTGTGGAAGTCTGCCCTTATGATGTCGAAAACTCACCAGTTTTTCATGAGAATTCCTCAGTACCCAGGTCTATCACTGCACAGTCTCCCACTAGACTGAAGCCACCATTTCTAACAAAATAATTTAAATGGGGACCCAGAATGCTTTAACATCCCAACCAATCGGGCACCAACAACCACCCATTTGCAATGTTGCTGTCAGAATATTAAGTTCCTGAGAAGGTTCACTGATTATTACTGGTTCAGCCGATGTTTTGTGACAGGCTACAATGAATACAAATCCCAGCAATTGTCTTGGAGATCTCTCAAAATAGCACTGTAAGATTTCCTCGGTGAGACTGCGAAGTCTTGTGGCTATAAATCTCCCCCCAGTAACACTGCTTATTCAATTTAAGGCTGCAGTCCCAGAGAGATTAATGAGATGGGTTGTCTACTAGTCAAGGGAAGAACACAAGATCTATCCCATCTTATTTCATCTTCTGGTTTAATCATTTTAAGTGTTATGTAATGTGACATTCACACATTATTGAAGACGTTCAAGGAACAAATTGCGTATCACTAATCAGATCATTTTTCAGTTTCATTTCTTGCAGACTCTAAAATTAATGATGCCCTCCCTTTTCTATTAAATCTGGTTTTTTTTCAGAAAAAGTTATATTAAATAAGAAACCGAACAGGGGAACAATAAGTATTCCTTTTTTTCTTTTGCGATTTCGGTGCTTTTCCCTAAGCTAATGAAATCCAGCAGTGTTAGAAAAAAGGCTTAAGGAGGAGCAAATTATTTTCTTTCGGTTCGTTAAATCTCTGACAAGCAACTTGCTCCTTCAGGATCCAAAATGTTCTTTTCCCACTTGATTCTTTCATGTCTGCTATTCCTCTTTACCTTAGTGGTTGCAACACACTTGGATGCTATTTCCAATCTGCTAATTGGGTCCAGGGGAGTGTCTGGATGAACTGCGGCAGTGAGGCCATGATGAACTGGCTGGGCTCCATGCTCTCTGCCAGTATCTGCTCCCACTGGAATCTTCTCTGACAGGGCTGCAGGCGTGCTCAGGGCTGGGACAGCTGATGGAAGGGGGCACTCTGGCCTCAGGCACTGCAGTCTCAGTCAGCTGGGAAACAGAGGGCTGGTCCAACCATCCGGATCTGCACCCTCTCCAGTGACGTATTGGGAGACTTTAATTAAGTAAGAAACTCTTTCAACAATATTGTAAAATATTGAGGAAGGCTCATCAAAAAGAAGCTCTGGGTTCTCTGAAATTTAAGCTTTTAGTAGGCTCCAGAAACCCTTTTTATTTTGAAGTAAAAGCCAATTAGAACATCCATCTCTTCCTTTCCAGTTCAAAACAAGCCAGTCTCCACAGATTATGATCCTTCACCCTCTTTACTACCCTCTTGTTTAATAACTTAAGCATTACTTCATTCTGACATTTCTCAGCTGGAGCTTTCAAATTCAGCCATTCAGGCAAACACGGTGCCTGCTTCGGCACAGCAGCTTGGTAAATAGGTCGGGTCAGACATTCTGTACAATCCCCTCCACCTCCATTTTATTCACACAGACCTGTCCACCTCCTGAAAGCCGCCTTCCTTCAGGGAACATGCAGTAGCTGATCTATCACTGAGTGAAAAAAAGCAGCAGCAATGTCTGGGGAAGCCCCTAGGATGTCACTGCTATTAGGAAATAGGTCTCCAAATGCAAATGTTCCAGTCTTGGGAGAATGTGAGCTAGCCTTGGAAGGGGACGGGAAGAACAGCCATCAAACTTGAATTTGGAACAAAAAGACCTGGATTCTGGTCCTGTGTCACCTCTCTGGGCCTTGGTTTCCTCTGCTGAAAGAGAATATCTGCTTCAAAGAGCAGCTATAGAAATACACCCACATACTCAAAGAGGCCGTCGGCAATATCTACCAGAAGGAGAAGTGGGTAAGTAAGTAATGAAATAGTCATTCTATGGGCAAGCAGCAGTTTAAAAGAATGGGATAGATCAGTGTGTTTTAGTACAGAATGATTTTTCCAAGACATGCATGGGCTTAAAAAAAAAAAAGCTAGTAGTAGAAATTCTGCATAGTATGCTATCATTAGTGTAAAAAGAATACAAAGTAACATTGTACATTTTTTTATGTTTAGTTGGCATGTGAATGAATAGAAAACTATATTGGATATAATACACTATTAATGGTAGTGGTTAACCCTGTAGGGCGAGCAGGGAACTGAGACAGAAGTGCTGCTCAAAGGGAATATTTACTCTTATTTGTAATATGTTGATTTCCTTATTAAAGAGTGTATTTTTTAGAGTTACAGATGTAGAAAATAAACATGCTTACCGGGGGTAAGGCGGGGGAGGGATAAATTGATAGAATTGGGATTGACATACACATACTACTATATACAAAATAGATAACTAATAAGGACCTACTGCATAGCACAGGGAACTCTACTCAATACTCTGTAATAGCCTATATGGGAACAGAATCTAAAATAAACAAGAGTGGATATATGTATAACTGATTCACTTTGCTGTACACTGAAACTAATACAGCATTGTAAATCAACTATACTCCAATAAAATGTTTTAAAGTGTATTTCTTTATTAAACGTGTAATTAAAAGTTATTTTTAAAGGAGAAGAGTGCTTGTGTGTGAAACTACTCTGGAAAAAGACCAAAAAAACGCTTGGTAGACGTGAACTTTTACTATTTTCTCTGCCCAGGCCAAACCCCACATATCCTGGCCATTATCTTCTTGGACAAGGTGGGCAAAACAACTCCCTCCTCAGTTCAGTTCTCCCACCATGACTGGCTCCAATGAAGGCGGAACGTCCTATCATTGGTTACCTCACTGTGTAAATGACCAAAAAGTGAATGGGTGGACCCCAGGCTGGGCCTACAATAGGCCCTTGGTAGATGTCTATTAATTACAGACTCTGTTGATTACTAGGCCTCAGAGTACATCTAAACTTCCTTTTGGCTTCTTTCTGTCAATGCTTCATTCAGTCTAATTTAATGGAGTTGATTTAGTCAGTGTTTCCCAACCCCTGTTTTTGCAGCCCCTGCCATGCCAAAGGGCAAATTTTTTTCCTAATCACACCATTCATGAATTTCTGCCCTCTTGGGGGTGCTTTCATCCCTGTTGAGGACTTAAGTAAGCTACCCATTCTTTACTATGTACCAGGTACTGCTTAAAGCATCGTACCTGATTGGACATACTTAGTCGCCCAAATCAGCTGAGAAATCTGAGGCACAGATAAGTACTTACCATAGGTTCCATGGTCATAAGTGTCAGACCTGGGGTCCGAACCCAGACAGTCTGACTTCCTTCTGTGTTCACACTGCTTCTCAGAGAAAATGTGCCCCAAAATGCTTGAGAAAAATACCTTGCCTCACAGACAGAGATCAATGGAGTTTATTCCGAATGAAACTGTCACCCTTCCGTCACGTTTACAGCACACAGAGGTTGAGATTAAAGGTAACACACCAGAGTGTAAGTAACATAAGGTCCTGTAAGCACAGTTTTCAAGAACACAAGTGGGAGGACAAAACAAACCTGTTTTTGCTAGAGTTCATGGCAGTTAAAAATACAGAACAAGATGAGAACACACAACAGCACAAGGCATAACTCTGGAGGGTGAAGACTGGTTCCACACACCATACGCAAAAATCAGATTTTTGAGCTCCATGCCTTCATACACCAATGCGCAAAGTATATGTTTTTCTGCTCCCTGTGGGGAAGACTGGGTCATTTGGTGTCTTTCCAACCTCATCGCCTGGGACTCCTAAAACAGTGCTCCCTCCCTGGCTCTGGCCACACCTGTCTCTTATATTCCCAGAGGCTCACTCACACACCTCTGCACATGCAATGTCATCCAAGTCCAGCCTACTTTTGAGGGTCTACCTCAAATCCAATCTCCTCCCCACCTCAGACAAGCCCACATCCTGTCCCCTCCTGGGAGACCCCTGCTCAGCCAGCCAGATCTGATTTCTCCCTCTTTTGAGCTTCCTAGCACATACCGAGCGCAATGCTCATCTGAAACTCTTTGCGGTAGGGGTTAACTTGGTTCTGTGTGCCATTCCCTCCGAGACCTCCATTCCCAGGTGGGAAGGCTTGGCGAGGACTTACACTTCTAGGTACTTTCCCCAGGGCCCAGCAAATAGTGATTGATGGGTTGGCATGTTTGAGGGACTGGGTCTGATGTGGTTTGCTTTTTAGAACGTGCATACCAAAACATCTATCTGGAGGAGTGAGCGGAGACATTGTTTTGGTCACTCTGAAAGCAGAAATTGGACCCCAGGACTTAAAAAACGTTAATATTGGATATAAGGATGGAGAGAATAAAATAATCAACATTTCAGCTCTGGCTTCCACAGTGATCTTATATGTTCCCCCAAAGCTTCTAGACAACAGACAACAGGCATAAAAGCTTTTCGGCCCACAGGCTAAAAAGGTAGCAGGTTAAAATCCCAGTAAGCAGAAGAGCCCGCCCTCTCAGTCGCAAAATGAATTAATATCCTCTCAACGGAGAGCGGGACATATAATTTCCTGCTACTTCTGAGGAAGGCAGTGGAGTGTAGGCAGTAAGAACACTGGCTCCCAAGGCAGGCTGATTGCTAACCCCAGCACTGCTGCCCACAAGCTGTTCAGCCTTGGATAAGTTACTTAACTATTCTGTGTCTCAGTTCCTTCATCTGAAAATGGAATTAATAACAGTATTCCCACCTCAAAGACTGTGGTAACAATTAAATATGATACACTTAGAAGAGTGTCATTAGCTACACTACTGTTTGCAAAAGTACAATCACTTTTTTATTATATTATAAAAAGTTCATATAATCAGGAAAGAATAAACTAGCAGATGCTCTTTATGTCTGTATAATGTGGAAGAAGAACAAACTCACCCAAGACACTAACTTTCAACAATGCTTAAACTCTTTGGGCATCATTGTGTACATTTCTCACATGACAGTATAAAGTAGGCTGGCTTTTATTTATTTATTTACTTACATTCCTGAAACATTTATTTGACAACAATAATAATTTATAGACAATATAATCAGGGAGAAAATAAACTTAAATGGTAAGACCATTTCAAGAGACAAAGGAGAATATTGTTGTTTGCAGGTACTGTGATTGTCCACATAAGGCAGCCAATAGAATCTACTATAAGTATATAATGAATAAAATAATTCAGTAATTTGGCCAGATTAAAAATCAATAGCAAAACTCAATACCCTCTCTGTGATTTTTGTGGGGGGGGTTTTGTTGTGTTTTTTTTTTTGCGGTACGTGGGCCTCTCACTGTCGTGGCCTCTCCCATTGCGGAGCGCAGGCTCAGCGGCCATGGCTCACGGGCCCAGCCGCTCCGTGGCATGTGGGATCTTCCCGGACAGGGGCACGAACCCGTGTCCCCTGCATCGGCAGGTGGACTCTCAACCACTGCGCCACCAGGGAAGCCCCCCTCTCTGTGTTTTTGTAGTCATCAGTTAGAACATGTAATGTACTATTCACAGTAGAAACACATAAAATACAGGCTGCCTTTTATAACACCCACAATCCGGGCTAGAGATGACAGAGTCACTCTTTAATTAACCTGCTGCTACCAGATGATCCTAGATAAACTATTCATCTTCTAAACAAATGAGCTTCTCACACTTACTAAAATGAATCCAAAATAATAGCTGTTAGCTTGAGGTGGGGGAAGGAGGCTTCAGTTTAATGTGATCATATAACTCCATTTCTTATGGGATTTATGCACCACCCCACATTCCACTGGTGTCAACAAATGGCAGAAAAATAACCTACAACTGACAAAAAGCAAACTTATAAATAAATTCAACTGCCCGTGTTCTCTTAACTAAGCAAATTATCTTCATAATGATGCTGGACAGTGGCTATGAATGAATTTACAAACAGACACATGCTGTGATCATTTGTGCAAAATAAGAAATTATTTCACCTAAAAACACTTTTCACACGGGTTTGTGCCCCGGTCCGGGAAGATCCAACATGCCGCAGAGCGGCTGGGCCCGTGAGCCATGCCACTGGGCCTGCGCATCCGGAGCCTGTGCTCCGCAACGGGAGAGGCCACAACAGTGAGAGGCCTGTGTACCACAAATAAAAAAGAAAAACAAAAAGAAAAACAAAAACACTTTTCACAACCAAGGACATATAAGCAGTTTTGCCTCAAGGCTGGCACCGTACCATTGCCTATCGCTTCCTCTCTGGCCCTGAAAGGTATAAAGGCCGAGCTTGTCCTGGTTTAATAACTTCTTTTTTTTCCTTATTGATTTCTTCCTACAACCATCTGCTGGCAAGATTAGCAGACCAGAATTCAGAGCGGATTGAAGCATATACACTTTTTAGTGTAAATTATTTCATTTCATTGGGGTTTCTTGTAGGACATTTCAAATGGTGTGTATCTTAACTGGGTCGTTTATAAACAACCTCCAACCCTACTTTCCAGAGACAATATAAGTGAAAAGAAACTGTGAATTTCAATTAAGGGACAAGGTCTTCATGTTCCAATTGTCCCACTCTCCTGGTACATTCACAATCAAGGCAGCAGTTCTAGGGTTCAGGCTAAGGCACTTCTTGCCTAATTTTGCAATTCCCATCTGCCTTGGCTGAAGTACACCCATGAGCTCGGTGGCTTTATAGCATCGACCGTGGCACTTTTCGGAGGAAGGGAAAGGCCACTGCATCTTATTCCACCCACAAAGAGAAGGAGTACAGCCCACGGTCAAAACCAAGGACTGGCAGAAACCTTCCTCTCAGGACTGCTATGTACCCAGGAGCACAGGAAAAGAGAAGGCCTGGCCCTCTCTTCTCTCTCACTTGATTCTCTGTGGCTGGAGATAAGGGAGGGCCTAGAGAGGCCTGTGACTCTTCAGACACATTTGCTCCTGGGGTGTTGAAAACATCACACTGGGGTGATGGCTGCCCCTGTCCAGCAGAATGCTCCCTGTGATACCTTTGTCTGTGTCTGTCTGTCTAGCTCAGTATGTCTGTCCTGGCTCTCCATCACTCCCTCTGCCTCTCTGTATCTGTCAGATTGTTTCTGAGTGTGTGTGTGTGTGCGTGCGCATGTGCCTGTATCTGCCTGTCTCTCCCTCCAAGTATGTGTCCTTCCTTATCGCCTTCTCTCTGTCTCTGTCTCTTTCAGCCTGTGTGTATCTTCCTGTCTCTTCCTCTCTCTGCTCTGTTCCTGTCTGCCTCTTTGAGGCTCTGCTGGTCCATCTGTGCTTCTCTCATGGTTGTCCAGTCATTCAGGCCTGCATTATGACTTTCATAGGCCCAGCACTTTTGCCTTCATGGGCTCCCTCCTCTACGAAAAAAAATATTGCAACACATTTTATGATTGCATTGGTAGAGAGACAAATATAATCCAGGATGGATCCATAACTGTATATTCATTATTATTATATTTAGTTTTTCTCCTGATTAAAAAAATTAATTAAATATTTTATGGACCCCCTAAAATTATCATGGGCCTGAGGCAACATGCCCTGCAGTCAGAGTCTTTCTCTTTATACACTCACACCTGCACACACACACATACCACACCCTTCCAACAGAAGGCTGACCCTGCGTTCCCAGCTTAGAAAGTTGTAAGCAAGATCATCTAGTCTACTTTTGCTCTAAGCTTTGGGGCTAATGTTATTTTGTTCCAGCACATTCTTCTACTTCTCACAGGTTAGGGTGGTAACGCTTGTCCTGTCCTTATTCGGGAAAGTTACGATTGAAGCTTCTGGTGAGAGCTTCAGGATAGAAACAAAGTGTGTGTTTCTGCCTGTTTCAAATTCTAGGTTAGGCACAAGGAGTTCTCCACGCAGCCAGGTCTAGTCCACTAGACATCTGCCTTGGGGATGTAGCTGAAGCTCCAGCCCGACTCAGATGCTCTTTTCCTTGCCTCATTTCCTGCCTCTCTTACTGGGAGACCTGGCTGGATAAAGGCAGAAGGATGTGCGGCCATGCATCTTCCTATCCACAAATGTACTGGCATCCCATTGTGACACAACTCACACCACCATCATCTCTCTAAGGATGCCTTGGCATCTCACACATGGTAAAGCTTGCTTCGTCTTCTCAGAGAGCTAGCTGGGCGATGACACGTGGTGGGGGTAGGGAGCAAGTGGCCACATTTGATCACCTTAGCCTGGGAAGACTGAGAATAATCATTTGCCTCCAAACCTAACCACCATCCACACTCTATCCCCAGAGACAGTTTTCAGGTTTGCTATTTGGTTCTTTAACTTGTTTCTATAGTAGTCCTAATTAAAAAGTCCCTCCCAAAATCCCTAAGCTTTTTGCTATTTCCCTGGGAAACAGAATAAATGAAATTGATTTTCTTCTTTATCAGTAAAGCTTATAAATTGAAGGCACAAATCCCAGAAAGCCAGCACATTAAATTTATCTTAATGCTACGAATTGGAACCCCCCAAAATGTCCTTTTTTGCTTGTTAAAGTTTCGAAAAACAACTAAATCCCACCTGTTTCAATTATACTTTCCTATCTATTTCCGTTGGCCCCAGTAAAAGAAAAATAGGTCCAATGTGCTCTTTTAAAATTAGAATTCTCACTTTTCCAATGATTTTGACAATTTCTGGCCCTGAACCTTTTTTGCCAGTTTTGCTTACAATAATGTCCTCTTCCTATTTGCTTTTATTTGCTAATGGATTTTCCTCTCTGATCCTGTGGTGTTACCCGCACACATTTACCTTCTAATTTCGTTCTGGTCTCAGAGACCTGTCAACGATTCACCTTATCAAAGACGAGAGGAAAAAATTAAAATTATAAATCTAATAACAGTAATACTTTAAGGCATAAATTTCTGTCCTTTCAATAACCTATGCATATCTAACTCAGTTCTCTGACATTTCCATTGCTTTGAACCAATCAAAAAATTCTCATCTTCCAACAAGCAAGGACACAAAAAGGATGAATGACAAAGAGATCAGGTTCCTAATAACATATTCATGAAGGTTCCCTTTTGCATGGTCACATGAAGTCTATAAGTTAAGCTCAACATGTGAATTTCCAAGCAATTTGAATCCCAACATCTGAAGAAAAGATGCCACCTATTTATTTCTTTATTTTTTTTAACATCTTTATTGGAGTATAATTGCTCTACAATGGTGTGTCAGCTTCTGCCCGACAACAAAGTGAATCAGCCATACATATACATATGTTCCCATATCTCTTCCCTCTTGCGTCTCCCTCCCTCCCACCCTCCCTATCCCACCCATCCAGGTGGTCACAAAGCACCGAGCTGATCTCCCTGTGCTATGTGGCTGCTTCCCACTAGCTATCTACCTAATGTTTGGTAGTGTATATATGTCCATGCCACTCTCTCACTTTGTCACAGCTTACCCTTCCCCCTCCCCATATCCTCAAGTCCATTCTCTAGTAGGTCTGTGTCTTTATTCCCATCTTGCCCCTAGGTTCTTCATGACCTTTTTCTTTTTTTCTTAGATTCCGTATATATGCGTTAGCGTACAGTATTTGTCTTTCTCTTTCTGACTTACTTCACTCTGCATGACAGACTCTAGGTCCATCCACGACCCAGCCACCTATTTATTTGTTAGCTAACTGTTTTCACACTTGGGTTCGCCTTGGAGGACACAAACAAAAGAAATGCAATGGAAACACAAAGGTGGATGCCTGTATTTATATTTCCCGACTCCCCATCTCAGCATCGTCAAAGAAACATAGAAATCATACGGATAAAAAACCTTGTTGCACAGGAAAATAATCTAACTGGTTAAAGTCATGACAAGATGTGTAGGGTTAACATTTCAAACCCAAACTTAAGGTAGATGAGCAAAAAGGGCAAGACATGGAGAAGCTCAGTGGTACCAACCAGGCCAGATTTTCTTTTTATTATTGATTTCAGGAGCTATGGAAGATCCTGATCCCTTGTGCCTTCCCCTAAGTTGATGGGACAAAGGAAACCGAATTGACCGGTTCCTCCTCAGGCATATGCAACCCTTCAATGAGCTCTACTCCAGACTGTCTGAATACATTTGAATTTGTTTAAATATAAAGGCTCTATTATAATATATAAAAATAGAAATAAATAAATGTTATTATTATTTCAGTTGGTTAAGTCGTACATCCAAACTCAATGTGAGTTAGAAAAAGAAAATGGAGTTTCCTCTTTACATGGAAAAAACAAATTTTCAGTCCTGTGTAACATAAGCAAATAATAATATCATAGAAAAAAAACAAAGCTACTACCTAGCTCGGTGGCTTTACCACAGTATCCTGGGGCACTCTGAGGTACTGTGGAGGCTCAGGGGTCACTGGGGGACAAGAGGGAAACCATGGAAGGAAGTGCCATTTCTAGGACTTTAACACAGTGGGTCTTCCATAATACACTGTTGCAAGAATGATCTCAGTGGTTTAAAAAAATTAGTTTGAGGGCTTCGCTGGTGGCGCAGTGGTTGAGAGTCTGCCTGCCGATGCAGGGGACACGGGTTCGCGCCCCGGTCCGGGAAGATCCCACATGCCGCGGAGCGGCTGGGCCCGTGAGCCATGGCCGCTGAGCCTGCGCGTCCGGAGCCTGTGCTCCGCAACGGGAGAGGCCACAACAGGGAGAGGCCCGCGTACCGCAAAAAAAAAAAATTAGTTTGAAAATATAGATAATTCCTCTGACTTAAAAGAAAACTCAATAAAACTTTTCTCTGAGAAATAGGAATTTGTACTAAAAAGATTTTTTTTCCAAATCTTATTTGCAGCACTGTTGATAAAGTTAAAAACTGGAAACGACCTAAATACCCGATAATCAAGTCTTGGGATACAGTTAGTATAGAGTTTTAGGCAATATTAAGAATGATAGTGTAGTTTTAAACATTTTGACATGGGAAGATGTTCATAATAAATCTGAAGGGTTTCAAACAGATAAAAAAAGAGATTAAGTATGGTATAATCTCATTTTACATTGTCTATGTATTTATCACGTATGAAACTATATATTTATATAATATATAAAATATCAATACACATATACATATGAATATGTATTTGTGTCCATAAGCCTCTTGCCCTCTCCCCACCTCCTAAAATCCTTCACGAAAGCTTAGTATCACCAGTCTCTCAAGGCAGGACAAAAGGAAGGAAAGGAACTGAACAAATAAAGCCAGAACTCCTTCAAGCAGGCAGAAGAAGAGAAAAATGAGAAATACATGTAATATGATTTTGTCTCCTCACACAAGGTGGTTATATATTGTTTCTAATCACCTCAGGTGACTTGAGGGCATGGATTTTGGCATCAAAAAGGCTTAGAGGCATCCTACCTTTTTCATTTCCATTTTCCATGCATCCTACCTTCTCCATTAACCTTTTCCTCCCTTTTCCATTTCTGTCTGAAGATATTTCTGCTTCTCTGGTGTCATCAATTAAGCTAACACGGGTAGAGATGATATCACAGCACCCGGCACCTGGTGTGGCTCAATATACAGTCTCTTCCTCCCTCTCTTTACTGTCAATTGTGCCTAAACATGTGTTAATGATCTTCAAGAATAATAAGTGTAGGCCACATGGATTAACATTTTCTTTGAAAGCTCCTAAATAGGCAGTACAATTGTGTAGCAAAGTGAGGTCTGGGGCCTTCCCAAGGACCAAACGTTTGAAAACAAGAACAAGATGCTGAATAAACGCAAACCACAGCCAGTTTGTAGTCATTATCCTCTGGATCCAGCTCCTGAGTTCCGGTTAAACAGAAGGGTGCTGTCTGTTGGCCAGGCTTCACTTTCCAACGCTTTTCCCAGTGACCTTGGCCCTACTTGAATTCCCCTCTGTGTGCCTTTGCACACTGCGTGCACTCTGTGTATATGAGGAGCGCAGGCACACGGCTGCAGCGGCTGGCACAGGCTCTGCCCCGTAGGCTGCAGGCATCTCTGTCTGGCCAGCTTCACCACTGACAAGCAGCCAGGGCTGCAATCTGACGCCTCCCTCAGACTGGAACCAAGCGAAGTTCATTCACCCCCTTACTTCATTAACACAGAAAATAAACTCATAATTAAGTGTGCTTTTGTTTCATGTTGTTTTCTTCCTAAGAAAATTTGCAGACTCGAGAAAAATCCGTATTGACCCTAGGCAATATCTCAGGGTAATAATATCTTCAATGAAAAGGAAGAAAGCTCACAATAAGGTGTCTTCCCCCAAATAACAGTGACTCTGCCAGTGACTATCCATGTGGCTCTGGGCAAGTTATTAAACCTCTCTGTGCTTAGCTTCCCTATCTGTAAAATGGGGTAATAATGTAATAACAGTCAGTACTCAAAGGTTATTATGATATTAAAGAGTCAAATTTATAACACATTTATAGACTTGGGTGGGGAGAAAGAAGGCAATTTCAGTGAGCATCTGCCTTGTATTAGATGATTTCATATATTATCTCATTTGTCTCTACGACCAAATTGTAAATGGGTGTTCTTGATCTCATTTTACAGAAAAGAACACAGAGTCTCAAATAGAATAAAGTGACTTGCTAGCAAGTGGCTGAGTTGGAATTTGAATAGAGGTTGATCTGAGTCCAAATCTTTGTACAACACCATGCACATAACATTAATAACGGTGATAACAGCTACCATGTATTTCATTCTCAATCCTATGCCCATTATTTTACTTCATTCTTACAAGAATCCTTAGTGATAGTACATAGGATCAGCCCCTGCCATGGCCCATAGTGCATCCAACTCAATCTGCTGTCTCTGGTGGCATCAGTGAGGGACATGCCAAAAGAAGATCACAGTCCTCACCCTTGATCGAAACAGTTACAGCTCCCCAAATGGCACGCTGGGTATTCATTTACCAAAAATAGTAAATGCTGAAAGAACCATACAAAAAAACATAATTCATGTACCCAAACTGGAAAGGACGCAATGGTTCTAAGATGAAAACAGAGACATTTTTAAGCAGCAGTCTCCAGTATTTCTTTACTCCTAGCCACATATGGTTAAGAACATGTCCTCAATTTACTCACACAAAAGGCAGACATATACAACTGATGAAGTAAATATAAATAGGACTTCTGAAATTTTTTCCAACTTTCTACTTTGGCATCACTGACTCAGGACATAAATGGTAGAGGGGAGGAAAGAGGAGACATAGGCAAGTGAAGGAAAGAGAAGTGGGCAGGGGGAAGGAATGGAAAAGAGAATGACAGATGAAAGAAGGAGGAGGGGCAGAACAGGATGGAGGGGAGAGGCAAGAAATAGAGGAAAGGAAACAGAAGAAATGTTTACTGAGCACCTGCTTTCTCCAAAAGCCTTTATGGTAGGAAAACATTTAGCACTCTTCTGGTTGAATAACCTATATCTCTACCCTGTTTCTGAAGTTGCATCTACGTTGAGGATGTCTGTTAAGTTTTGGAAACTTTCTACCTAATTCTTCCTATTTCATTGTTGGATTCTGAGGCAACACAGGTGAGGAGACCCAGGTGAGGTGCCTGAGGTTGGCATGGCTGGCACAGGTGTCACAGTTGTGCTCTGGCTCTATAAAGCACGGAGACTGCCTGAGACCATGGCCACTGTGGACTCCTCTTCTGCCTTGGACAGATGGACCGACCACCGCTGGCAGACATTACCCCAGGCACCACAGCTGAACCCAGCACTCTCAGGGGCTGCACTCACTGGATTATGGCCACTACCTGCCTCTGACAAGCCATCAGGAACACTAGTCATCTCTTCCCCACAAAGTCTTCTCCCATTTATGCCGTAAAAACATCCCGCCACAGCTCCGAGGCCTGTTGGATAGTGCAAGTTGATTGATAACAACTGTGTCTTCCAGGGGAATATTCCACCCATGAGGATCATAGATGGCAAGATGACTCGAGGTAATTTTCTCACCAAAGAACACTGGGCTCAGGCATCCTGGCCATATTCAGCAGAGAAACCTTCCCAGTCAGATCCACAGAGGAGATTTTTCACAGCTATCAGTTTTTACTTGAGTTGTTATTGGAGTTTTCCATCACCGACTGTTTAAGAAAATATTAAAAATCTACACACAGACTTCTGCTTTACAATTTCAGTTCGCCAGCCTGGCTGTGTGCATCAACACACAGTCTAAGGGAAGCATGCTGGTGATGTCTGCTATCTGCTTCCTCTGTCTGGTGTGTAAAAACTCTTCCCTGGGGGACAGTTGGCCTCCTCTGCCAGCAACAGTGACGAAAGGAGTGGGAGAGAGTACTATCGAACCTCTGCTGACTTTGGGGAGGGGGTAGAATGTCACGTAATTGGGCTATAGAATGAATTCTTCATTCTGGTCATTGTACTCAGTGCTTAGAAAATTCTGAACATTCTTTTTGCCTCAGGGAATGTACAGTATGATGAGTAAAACCACTTTGGAGTGAAATTCACCTACTTTTAAACCCTGGCTTTGCCATAAACACATCAGCTGTGTGACTTCGAGCAAGTCACTTGGCTCCTCTAAACCTTGGATTCCTTGTCATTGAAACTGGAGAAACTACACCTACCTTGAGAGGTAAGGTTTAGTAAGGTCATATAGGTGTGGCAGGAACATTTATCAAAACTACTTCTAGGGCTTCTCTGGTGGCGCAGTGGTTGAGGGTCCGCCTGCCGATGCAGGGGACACGGGTTCGTGCCCCGGTCCGGGAGGATCCCACGTGCCGCGGAGTGACTGGGCCCGTGAGCCATGGCCGCTGAGCCTGCGCATCTGGAGCCTGTGCTCCGCAACAGGAGAGGCCACAACAGTGAGAGGCCCGCGTACCGCAAAAACAAAACAAAAACTACTTCTAAATTGTATTGTTCTCCCTATATTTCTAATTCTCTGTTCCTTCTCCTTTCTGACAAGTAGGTAAACTCTATCATTCTTTGACTCAAGGATTTGGGCTCATCAAAAAGTAGAGGTAAGCCAATATCAAAGGCCTTTCTTGTGTTATGTAAACACTAAAGTCCATTGGGAAAAATGCCCAGCAATAGTTAGAAAATGTGATGTTGAAAGATATCATTTATAATAGCAACTAAGGACACAAAGACCTAAATTGGTTAAAGATATGGGTAGATTAAGCTACAGATAGAAAGGCGCAAACTTATAAAATAATAAAGATGTCAATCCTCCCCCAAATCTATAATTTTAATGTAATTCAGTAAAAATATTGGAAATTTCCAAGCCAATTATAAAACTTATTCAGAAGAGCAAAAGGTCAAGAATGGCCAAGACACTCCTGAAGAATAAGGTACAGAAGGTGGGGAGGTGGGAAGAGACTTGCTTAATCAGATGTAAAGCTTATTATAAAGTTATAAAAGCCAATGACACTATGGTACTGACACAAACACAGACACACAGACAGTGGCATATAACAGCCCAGCAATGAATCCACACATATATGGAAACTTGGTAGATAATAGTGATGTCATTGCAGATCACTGGGAAAAGATAAGTGGTGCTGAGACAATTAATACAATAGTCATATTCAAAAAATAAACGGAATAGTGCCCCTTTTTCATCCCAGGTCAATTAAAGATGCATGTGGGGAAGGGGGTGCGGGTGTATAATGAAGTTGAAGTAAGAAATATTTTTATAATAAGACACTAAACTATATATCATAAGGAACAGTTTGATATATTTAACCATCTTAAATTTTTAAATTTATTAAAAGACATTATTTTAAAAAATATAAAAAGTGAAACTCTAAATCACAAATCGGGAGAAGGTACTGCAACATAAATAACTGACACTTGATTTATTAAGCAGAATATATAAGAACTTCTACAGATTAATTTAGAAGAGAAAAACAACCCAGCAGCAAAATGGGTAAGACATGAACAGGTATTTTACAAAAGAGGAAATAAAAATACCAATAAACAAATATATATGTATATTTTGGGAACTCCTTCCATGCAGGCACCAGAATGCACAAGAGAGATGCCTGGCGGCATCATTCATGATAGCCTTAAACTGAAACCAAAAGAGGTCTAACAAGAGTAGACAGATGAATAAACTGTGGTTTAATTACACAGTGGAATGCTATATCAGTGAAAAAGTCCATCAACATAGGCAAATCTCATAAACCATGCAGAATGAACAAAGCAAGTTGCAGAAGAATATACATAGATGATATCATCAATATAAAATTCAAAATCACACAACACTAAACAATATATTGTTTAGGAATATATACATATGGAGTAGAATTATATTAAAAAGCAAGGTATTAATAAACACAAAGAAACCTTACCTCTGGCAGTGAATGTAGGAGGTACAGCTAGGGAAGTCTAGAAGGGGCCTCCAACAGAACTGGTAATACTCTATTTCTTAAGCTGGGTGGTAGCTCCATGGGTTTGCATTATATTATTCTTCATTATCTTATATGTTATATATATTTTTATAGGTATAAAATAATGTTAATGGACTTGTGGGATCCAATGAAGACCAATAAGATGTTAGGAGAGGTTTGATGGGAGTTATTATGAGAGAAAGATACTTCATATTCTGAGAAGTTACCCAAGGCCAACTGTCTCT
Source organism: Monodon monoceros (assembly GCF_005190385.1). Lineage (NCBI taxonomy): Eukaryota > Metazoa > Chordata > Mammalia > Artiodactyla > Monodontidae > Monodon > Monodon monoceros. Next base: position 115,018,153 of record NW_021703774.1, read on the forward strand.
CCTTCTGGAAGACATGGTATGCAAATATAAAGCCTGGAATCACTTTATCCATTTTCCCCCCACAAAGAAATACATCTTAGGCGCAACCTCATATCACATTAACACAGTACACAGGAAGAATGAAACTGGTACCATGATGATACTATTAAACTGTTGAATCAAACCAGTCCTGAAGTTAGCGCCATCAGTGGACCACCCAGACATATAAGTCAGTAAATCCCCTTGTTGTTTAAAATGTATAAATCCTGGAGGGATTTATTAAATACCAAGAAACAATCAATTAAGAAAAAAACAAAACAGGAGAACCTAATGGTAGATACACAGAAGAAAACAAACTTATGGTTACCAAAGGGGAAAGGCAAGGAGAGGAGGGATAAATTAGGAGTATGGAATTAACAGATATAAACTACTATACATAAAATAAATAAGCAACAAGGATTTACTGTATAGAACAGGTAACTATATTCAATATCTTATAATAACCTATAATGGAAATTAATCTGAAAAATATATATATATAATTGATTCCTTTGCTGTACACCTGAAACTAACACAATATTATAAATCAACTATGCTTAAATTAAAAGAAAAGAAGAGGGAGGAAAAAAACTTTTGGGGTAGAGAGAGGGAGTCAGGAGGGGGAAAAAAGATTTACATCCCCATTTCTAGCAATGAAGACTCAAGTATTGTCCAGGGAAGACCTCAAGATGGTTACTAGGCACTGTCTGGTAACTGGTCAAGTGTAGACGAATGAGCAATGATCAGAACTTTGGCACAGGTAGGGACAGAGCCCCAAGAAAGGTTTCTTGCCACCTGGGAGAGACAGGCTTTAAAATCAGAATTTAATATTTCTAAAAATAAAAGTGCTATTTCTTACATATCTGAGTTTGCAGACCAAGATTCAAATCTGCTACACCTGCAAGACCCCAGGATAGAATTTCCCAAAGTAAGCTTTAGAAAACACTACTCTCTCGTGAACAAAGGTTTCATGTTCATACAGGTTTAGGAAATGTTGTATGCTACAACCTATTCACATTGATTCACAACGCATCTTAGAATATTAAAGCCCTGCAATGAATCTTTCTCTAAATGCATTTGAGCAATGAACTTTTCCAGAGGGACATCTATCACAAGCCGAAAAACTATAATTGCACCAAACACATTTTGGAAAACACAGTCTCCATATGGCATAAGAAGTCAGCCTCTCTGTCTTCAAGGACGCCATATCATTACCCTCTCACTCAGTATTCAAAGCAGAACTCTAGGCTCCACTTACTGCAGTCTCGGAGAGTGACATTTTTCCATCTCCTAGTGAAGCAATGGCCTTCCGCCAGGTTTGAATTCACCACAAGATGAAGTTCAACATTCCCCAAATTTGACTGCTCCTGCTGTCACAGCAGCAAACTGTTGGTGAAAGTCTCTACCAGTAAGTGTTGAATCACACAAGTTTGTCAAGAAAACAGTAAGAGAGCATCCTGGAAAAGCATCCCATTTCTATGCCTGTCCCCTTAAGATGCTTATGTTTGCATTTACTGTTTCCTTCACAGATTAGAAATGAGACAGAGAGGAATGGGACTAGCATTTTTAAAATAATATAAAAATAGTATTAGATGGGCTTCCCTGGTGGCGCAGTGGTTGGGAGTCCGCCTGCCGATGCAGGGGACGCGGGTTCGTGCCCTGGTCCGGGAGGATCCCACATGCCACGGAGCGGCTGGGCCTGTAAGCCATGGCCACTGGGCCTGCGCGTCCGGAGCCTGTGCTCCGCAACGGGAGAGACCACAACAGTGAGAGGCCCGCATAACGCAAAAAAAAAAAAAAAAGAATAGTATTAGAATTTATTAATTTCTGCCTATAGAACTGCTGACAATCTTTTATTGATTGAAGAAGTGTGGGCCACAGGAATAGTTTTAACTCATGTTCCACTCAAGGTTCTTGAACTGCTTGCTTGTGGATTCCTGATGTGGAATAATGAGTAATGGGAGAAGACGCTGATCAGAGATAAGGTTGTATTACTGGAGGTTGGGAGAGCTGAGGGCAAACCATGAAAGACCGCCCCATACTTGCTCCAGGCCACTGTATGGTTAAAAAAACTTACAGAGACAGATTTCACAGCTGGGTCCTCCAACTTCACTTTGCACAGCAGGTGTGTTTTTAAAAGGCTGTGGGTAAATTAGAATCCTTATAAAAACTTTAAAAAATCAATGAGTTGGAATAGGTTCAGAGTCTATATGAAGTTGGAGAATTAGGATAACAGTTGCTTACATGTATACATGATATATATGTACACACAAGTACACACATATATAAATAATGCATAGTTTGAAGGGGTTTTTCATTATTGACAGATGACAGCTAAGTAAAATTCCTTCTAACTATAAATATATTTTACAAAGATTAAAAAGAAAAATACCAAAATATTAACTATGTCTAAGTTTGGATGTTATGATTATGGCTGGTCTTTTCTTCCTTTTAGTTTTATGCTCCAAAGTTTCTGTGACAAATGAGACTCTCACCTCCGAGCCATATAATACGTTCCCACTGAATGAAGCAGTGAGGTGCCACTGGCTTTGGAAATGGCCAGAGATTCTTAACAACAGACCTCCATAGTATATAAAGCACAAGGGTGGCATGAGGACTAAGTGTGTGGAGAGGTAAACGTCCAGAAATATCATTCCACCATCGTATAGCAAAATTTATACTTCTTGAGTGGATGTTTAGATTGTTTGCAACTGTTCCCTATTATAAACAAGTCTGCGATATAAATCTTTGCTCAAATTTTAGCTTTTTCTTTTCAAGAATAAAGTCTCAAAAGTAAGATTAATGAATCAATGAATATTAACATCTTAAGGCTCTCAATGCATGTTGCCCATTGCTTTCCAGGTTGATATACCAGGAAATATTTATATTGGGAACATACAAATGGGTCTATCTTAATTTCCTAGCTTTAAGAATTAAAATTTGTATTTAACTTTTACCAACTTGACAAACAGAAAATGGTATCAAAGAAGTTTTCATCTTCTTTGAATACTAGGAAGGTTAAAGCTTTTCCTATAAGTTTATTTGCCATTTATATTTCCTCTTTAGTGAATTGTGAGCTCTTCCTCTCAACTCAATTACCTATTGATGTTTGTTTTTATCCTTCAAGACATATATAAACTTTTTACATTAAGGTTATTAACCTTTTGTCAAATATGTATTATGAATATTTTTCTGGTTGTGTTTTAACTTTTTATGTAATAAATGCTGTTTTTTTCTGTTTTTGTTGCTTTTAAACAGTCAAAATCCTTCTATATTCCAAGATCAAATATTCACTAAATTTCCTTAGTTTTTTATGATTTTTTCATTTATATTCTAATCTGTGGAGATTTTTATTTCTGTCTATGACATGAGATGAAAATATAACTTGATGTTTCCTCAGATATCTAATTTTCTCGACATTCTTTTCCTAACAATACCTTCTTTATGAAATACATTAAATTATTCCATATACCGGATTTCCTTTATAATAGGAAAAAGGCTATAATTTTTTAACTTTATAAATGCAATAAACCTCTCATCACTGAAAGGACTATAAGTGAACCTTTGAACACTCTTATAAATGAAATGGCCTCTTCTCTCCCCACAACTACCTCTTTTTTTTTTTTTTTTCCCCCCGGTACGCGGGCCTCTCACTGCTGTGGTCTCTCCCGTTGCGGAGCAACAGGCTCCGGACGCGCAGGCTCAGCGGCCATGGCTCACGGGCCCGACCGCTCCGCGGCATGTGGGATCCTCCCGGACCGGGGCACGAACCCGCGACCCCTGCATCGGCAGGCGGACTCTCAACCACTGCGCCACCAGGGAAGCCCCACAACTACCTCTTTTATCTGTTATGTAAATACTGGTCCATCCACCAAGCTGCCCAAAGCAAAGTATAGCCCTCTGTTCCCATTCTATATAGGCTCTCTCCGTTATTCTTTACCTCACTGCAGTGTCCACCAAATTAGTGAGGATGCTGTTACCCCTATCCTCTCAACACTCACAGTCCCTAGGGCACATACATTGGGTCAGTCAGTCCCAAGGGAGCTCTGTGGGGTAGCTGGGACAGGGACAGAAAGGCTTGCAAGTTTAAGAAGATGACACTTGATAGAGTTGAAAGGAAAAGTAAAATGAATACATCATGCTGCCTCAGTGCAAAAAAAAAAAAGAGCATTTTACTCCACTGGCGCTTACTCAGAGAATGACACTAAGGTGGAAAAGCTATTCATGGTTCAAGTACAGATGTAATGAAAGAACACTGGACTAGAAACAAAGAAGCCTGAGGCTCCAATCCCGATTCTGCCTCTAATGACCTTGGACAAGTCAGTGAAGTTCCTGGGACCTTGGCTCACTCATCTGTAAAATGAAGGGCTTGACTATTTACAGGATGCAGTTTGGAAGTTCACAGGCCAATTGTGCAAATATATTTAGTTTGGTTCACATGGTGTTTTAATTTTTTTTAATGTAATAGGGCATAGCATTCCGTTTCTAAAAGTTCCTTTGTCATGCAGCTAGTTTCAATCACTTATGTTCCCTACCTGGCTTCAGAAGAGGTCTAAACAATCCTTAAAGTCCCAGCTTACTTTATAAATGTATCCAATCCATCAGAAATTCATGTTAACTGTACCTTCAAAATACACTGGAATCTGACTACTTCTCATCCCTCCACTGCTGCCACCCTGCTCCCAGCCACCAGCTTCTTTCACCAGGATTATTGCAATGGTCTCCTAATGGGTCCCTCATGCTTCCACCCCAGCTCCTCTGTGGTCGTTTCCCAGTAGAAGCAGTCTTTTTAAAGCATAAATAAAGTTGTCACTCAAATGTCACCTAGTCAGGGACACCTGCTCTGACCACCCTGTTTTAAATAGCAGTCCCTTTTCCCATGCTCCTGATCACCCTTATCCAGCTCTGTTTCCCACATAGAATTGTCTCCTCCTCACATACTGTGTGATAGTACTCCTATGTTGTAGATTTTGTTTTGTTTTGTTTTTGTCTGTTTCGTCCCACTAGAGTGTAAGATCGCTGAGGACAGGCCTTTGGGTCTGTTTTGTTTAGTGGCTGCTTATAGCTCCAGTGCCTGGAATAGAGTCTGGCACAAAGGGGGTCCTCAATAAATTATTGTGACTAATTATGAATTTACGAATAATCTCTCTCACTCCAAGAGTAAGTTCTTCTGGTTCCAAGAAGTGACATCAGTTGAGTGTCATTTTAAAATGGAGATAGGATCCTCTCGTCTAACCTTTTCCGTTACAGCAAATCACTTTACACCCACACTACGGCTTGCAAAATTCTCAGCAAGGAAGTCACTTGCCAAATCAACCAGGGCTAGGGAGACTTATGTAATAAACAAGCCAATCCTTTACTTATCATGTCCCCACAGAGACATGAGTTCAAACAAGAGGGAGACTTCTTTTCCACAGCCATCAAGTAAGGAATCAATATGAAGATCAATTTATAAAGCAAACAAAGCAGCCAGTTCCAAAAAGCAGGCTCAGCAATGCTCATGTGAAATAGTTCAAAGTTACATGGTATCATCCATGTTCTTTGAGCCCACCATCCCTTGGGGCCATCTCCAGGTCTATTTGCTGAATTCAAACACGCTGGCAATAAGATCTTTTGTTTCTCAAGAGTCATACATTCTCCTTCCAAAACTAGTAAAGGTCAACCCCTCTCCCCTCCCCCCCCCAAAAAAAAACCTGAGCTGCTTGCAACAGCTTTTGGATAAATCTCTTCCAAGCGTGGACTGAATAAGGGCAGGCTCCCTTCACAAAGGTGACCACTTTCAGTAAGAATGGGTGTGCTCGTCCCGCACGGGAGCTCCCGGCCCTTCCCCTCCTTCCCTCCCTCTCTGCACCTTCCATCAGCTAAGGGATTTGCACAAGTCTGGTCACAGACTTTTCCATTTCACAGACAAATACAATCTAGAAGTGAAGAAATAAAGAGAGCTGGGAGGAACCGCTCTAAGGTTGTCAACTTTTTATTGTGTCAAGCAAAGGCACTCTTTCGAAAAAGAGCTGCTCAGCAGGGTATTTTGGCGCACGCCTGGGAAATAATAAGTACATAATCTCAAAATGAGTTTAACAAGTTTAACTTCATTAAATACCTGGTTTTCCTCGCAGTATGAGCTATAGGTCAGAGAAATTTTCTCAGGAGCCAGCATTTGGGGAGCATTGCTGTAAATGCCCCTGAATCCCTTATCTAGAATGATAAAACCTCAGAGTGATTCTGCCATTGGGGAGATGGCTACAACTCTAATTTAATGCCTCACCGGGTTTCAGGCACACATACAATTGGGATCCATTCTAAGTCACAGTGCTCTAGAGCAGTTACAGTCTGGGTGAGAAGACAGGGCTCATTAGCAAGGTCCAGGATTTTGTAGGGTACATTCATAGCGGATGTGGTCTTTACGGAACTAAGCCATGAGCTTTCCTTTTTTCTATTCCTTTCAGAATCCTTCGACAGCTTTTGCTGATCAGCAAACAGCACTTGGTAAGTGACCAAATATGCATGGCCTTATACTAGGGAGACACGGTAGGATAGTCAATCCTATTACAACTGCGTAGCTACCAAATAAAACTTTAAAGCAGATGGTGCAAACCAGTGGTGCACTATGGCAGCTAAGTATTGGGGTGGTAGTTGGGATAGCACCTAGGAATACATATATAACGTACATGTACACATACATTAATTGCCTATGTTTAAAAATTGTGGAGTTTACTTAAGCCTCTGGATTTCTGACTTCTTTTGAAAAAATCTAAAGATTTGGCAATAACAAGCCCTCCTTCCAGTGTGGCCCCTTGTGCCTGGGGCTGGGCGGAGACAGGCCAGGCCCTCTTCCCTGGGCTGAGTCATTTCATTACCCACTTGGAGGCTGAAAACATCTGTGCTGACCTCTGGCTTAGCATATGGACGGTTATTTATATTTTGCCTAATCCCTAAAAGGACTGAAAGAGGCTTAGAAGAGATAGACAACAAGGAGAAAGGAGAGGAAGGAGAAGAAAGCACGTGATGAAGCCAGGAACAGGGCCATGTCCCAGTGTCCACCACACAATCCTGTCCACTTAGCTGGAGACGGGCTGCAAATTTGGTTCCCGACTTCTTCACGACTGACTGCAGCTTAGAGTCTAAAACCCAAATAAAGCCAAATATCCTCCCTTTAGTGAAATACAGTCTTTCTATAGTAATAACATTAAATCCCATGAAGTTATTAAACATGAAACAGCAATACAAGGCCACACAAAGTGCCAAAATATGTGGTATTGGTGACAAAGTGATCTGACAAAGAAGCCCTTGGTTGGGCTCGGGAAGACAGGTACATCACGGTTACACAGAGCTCACTACGGGCTGCATAAAGGAAAACACAATCATGTCAAAACAATAGAAAAAAAAACGTGTCAGGTTCATTCAGCCGACAGGTGCTGCCCATAATTTCCAGCAGCTCTGCTTTCTTCCTGAAGTATTTTCTTTGAGTTGTTGTGAAACTATGGGAGACACGACGCTAGTTAAAAATAAAGTGCCTCGCGGAGTTTAGGGTATAAGTACCTCAGCTCTGAGACTTCGAGACCCAATTTCTCTCTCTCTCTTCCAATCAAGATCACCCGCGCGTGGCTTTGCTGACTAGATGACGGGTGTGGGAACTGAAGGAAAGGCTGAGGGTCAACAGGCGGGGCTCAGGAAGGAAAGGGTCCACTCAGAGCGCCAGTCCCGCCCTTGGCTCTGGTACCCCAGCACAATGTATTGCTTTTGCTTTCTCTCTCTCTTAAATCTGCATCAAGCATCATCAAGACAAATTCTGGCAACTACTCAAAAATCCCACCTCTATTCTGCATGTTGCTGATGTAAAGTTTTGTGTGGCCTGAGTAAAATTAATGGCAAATCCATTTGGCAAAGCAAAACAAATCTTGAATTAACAAACAGCACCACTACCACTGCTCGGTTTATTCGTGGAGAAAGATGTATTTAGTGCATTTTCTTCAGTTCACTATCTTATCTGTATCACAATGGGGAACAAAGAGCTCATCACATCAATAATGGAATTTCAAGCAGCCATGCGAATAGGACTACAATTTTCTTCCCTACATAAATGGAGATCTGTGAGTTCTACAGGGAATGGACTCTATCCAGATGAATCAATTAAAAATTTATAGAGCATTTTGGTCGCTGAGCCAGAAGGACATGAGAACATTGGGAACTTCCTCCCCTTCTCTCTATACTGCAGAAGGTAGAAAGTTGAAATTTTTTTCATGAGATATTGACTACATCCTCATATCAAAGCAGCCACAGTCATTACAGAGTCTGCCAGTATTTCTGTAAGAAAACCTTTCTGAGAAGGATTTACAGAATATTGGCTGCTTTTCATTCACAAAGAGCTGATTTTAAAGCCGGGGTTTCAGTAGCCATGAGTTCATTTCATTTGCACATCACACATAGTCAGAGCAAAGTCATTTCTTGGGCCTCTGACCGATAGCAATTTTACAGAGGTGATAATTAAGATAATAGTCTACTCTCTTCAGAAAATATGTACTTTTTTTTCAAATCTGAGAATTATGAAGATCAGATTCACTTTCAGCCTCAGGACTAATATACTTTCCTTCATAACCTTTATCTGATTTTCAGTTGGGCCCTGAAGAAAAGGTGGCAAAAGTACAGTGCAGGGAATGCGGGTGCTCTTCTCTGGCACAGAGAATGAAAGAGAGAAGCCAAGGGGAAAATACTGCGAGGAAGGCGGCTCTGTGTCGTCTGACTTTGGACCACAGCGGGCCAGAGCTTGGGCGGGATGCGAAGGGAGGCAACAGAGTAGGTGACTTATCAAGATCCTACATGAAGCAGACTAGTGACCAAGTCTAAGACAGGTCAGTTCAAGCTGGAAGAAGGAGGCAGAGAGTTCCACGGGTCCATCAAGCAAAGAGTCATGATCAAGAGGCCAGGCCTTGAGGATCCATACTGGGGAAGACAACTGGGGACAAGGGCTCAGCAACCTGAGTCAAAGAGGTCAGGATGTAGGCAAGAGATCTCAATACAGACAGTGTCTGCTGCTGCCCCACAGCCGTCCTGGGCTGGAAGGAGAGTTGGAATCCTCTAGAAAGACTGGGGACTTGGCCAAGGAAGCTGGCTGGAGCAGAGGGGCTTTAGCTGGCAGTGTTAGCTCCCAGCCCAGTTCTCTCACCACTCACCGTGCTGCCTCTCAAGAAGACCTAAGCATGACCCTCCATGGCACACAACCCAAAGAAAACGCTTCCCTGGGCCATTTGTGACCGATTCCACAGAGCAACTGAGCCTGAGATTGCAGGTAGTCACAAAACTAATACATGGCTGAGAGGCAAATGAAACGAGGACTGATAGTCCCCAACTTGCCGACACGCAGGATTGTTTCTGCCCCGAGTGGAAGAAAAGGCAGCATGGTTAGTGGCCGGTATACTCACAGGGAGGGTGGCAGCAGGAAGCTCAGATGGGTGGCTGGAATCAAGACGGAGTAGGGAGATGAGAACTGGAGATGGCACCCACTGAGCCAGTTGTTAGGCCCTCAAAGCAACAGCTGCTCTTTTGTTCCTAGAGACCAAGCCTTGTCCTCTAGGCTTTAGAAGGCTTTACCCTCATAGGCGCGAGGTCACATCTGCCGCCCTAACAGCCTGTGCTCCACATCTGATGATAAGAACAAGTAAATTCCTGGTCCTATCCGGGAATGCAGGGTCTGGTCCCAACAAAGCAGGGGCTTCCAGCTCTACTTCCTCTGAAATGACTTCTTTTGAGACCCAGCATCTTTCTGGAGCAAGAGTAGAAGTCCTGGAAAGTGGGGACTTGAAAGAATCTACAGACCTATTTGATAGAGTCATCGTGATGCTAAGGAAGAAATGTCCTGAGAAGTGGAGCCCTGGGCACCCAGGGAAGGGAGGTGGTCATCCAGTGCTCTACCTTCACACCTGCCTTGTCTGCCCCTGTGTTTCCTGGAGCTAGGAGAGGGTTTACTGGAGACAAGGTGCCCAATAACATACTGTAAGTGAATAAATAAATTCCACAACATCCAAGTTTCTATTACTAGCTATTTGCAGTTGGTAAAGTGACCCCTGAAAGTTAGAATTTCTGCCTCTGAAAACTTGAGGGAATTTGACCATAACCCAGAAATGTTTGAAGAACTCATTAAATATAGCCCATTTGCTTAGAACCTCAAGCATAATTTTTCTAACTAGGATCCTCAGACCATCTACCTGTGAAGTTGCAGATTCCTGGGCTCTAACCAGACCTACTGCTCCCAAATCCTTGGAGGGGGATGGCCATGAGCACAAGAATCTAACGCTTTCGTAAAGACTGCAGGTGATACTCAGGCATACAATGCTTTGAGAAACACTGAGACTTACATTTACTGAAAAATCCTCTATTCTAGATCCTAAGTTTGAGACTTCATATACACTTTCATTTAACCCTTATGATTATGCTATGAGGCAAGTATTATCCTCCTCATCTTAAAGATAAGGAAACTGACTTGAACAAGGTCACACAGCCAGTAAGTAGCTGAGCCAGGATTCATCCCAGGTCTGCCTAAATCCAAAATCCTTGCTCTTACACATAGGAATGAGTTCAGTGAACACTGGACACAGAACCAATAAAATGTAGAATGTTCTGTGTCTCACGTTCAGATTTATTTCACTTTAGTTTTGATGAACGTATATGCTTGTGGTGAAGAATTCAGAGGAAATGTGGTTGCATTTGTGTGCACTCATGTTTTCACAGCTTACGAACGTGAGGAGAGCAGAGGCAGGAAAAACATAAGAAGGGAGGAAAATAGCAACATGGATGAGCAATGCAATGTTTGTACACTGAAGTGAAATGTTACAGTTGAATTTCACGGTCTTGATTTAAAATGGTTAGCAATGCTGGGTTATTAGCCTATAACATGCTTAGACCATGACACTGTACCAATATCACCACCCCAAATAACTATTGTGACCTGCCTACAGGTAATCATGATGGATGATGCAACCATAAAGGGTCTCAAAAAATTGAACTGTGCCCAAAAAACATGACACACTGAAAGCTGATGTGTTGATTTTTAATTGTCCCTTACTCTAGTCGAAATGGCTTTTCTTCTTTCTTCAAAGCAGTTGCCACAGTCAAATATCACCTATATAAATATTCCTGGAGCAAAATGGCATTGACTTTTATCGCTTGCATGCTGTAAATGGTCTCTTGACATTCCTGCAAGAGCTAACTGGCCTCATATAATGATGAATAGGGAATTTATTTTTTAGAATCTAGAGGTATAAAGGCTATTCCTTAAAAGTGGAAAACATGTCTCTAAGAAATATAATCTAGTAGACAAAGCTTTAGAGTTATAGTCAAGAGTCTTGGGGTATGGTCCATCAATAATCAGTTTGGTGGTTTTAGGGCCAAAAAAAGGCTTCCCCATCTTGTTTTAATCACCTGATACAATATCTACCACTATTATTTCAGCAGAATTTAACAAGAATCTATTAATTCAATCAATGTGAAATAGCTTTGAATACCTAAGTTCTTATTCTAATGTGATTAATAAGGACCACATCTGAACAAGACCAGGTGTGTTTTTTTTTGTTTTTTTTTTTTTTTTTGGCGGTACGCAGGCCTCTCACTGTTGTGGCCTCTCCCGTTGCGGACCACAGGCTCCGGACGCGCAGGTTCAGCGGCCATGGTTCACGGGCCCAGCCGCTCCACGGCATGTGGGATCTTCCCGGACCGGGGCACGAACCCGTGTCCCCTGCATCGGCAGGTGGACTCTCAACCACTGCGCCACCAGGGAAGCCCCAAGACCAGGTTTTGACTTGGATTTTAGGAGCTCCTGGTACTCGTCCCCACCTCCTTCTGAGCCGCTCCACAGTAAGCTAATCCATACACCATCTCGAAGGATGGATTTAAATAAGTGATTCCTGCAAAGTACTTTGAGCAACTCACAGAAAGAGACATTTGAAGCACAAATTATTATTTTTATAGAAGATATTACAAGAGTAGGGCAGCAGTTACTACAATTACCATTCAGGGAAGAATCTCCTTAAGTGTATACGGCAGATGTGCTTGGTAAACTGAAATATTTTCCTGGGTTTTAAACATTTAAAGTAATAACACCTATCTAGTTACTGAAGATAATTTGATGGCTATAATATAGATAGATAGATAGACTCATTATAACAAATGAATTCACTGCAGTCTGAAGAAAAACTGAAGCTACTACTATCATGCTGATGTGGCTGCAGAGTTAACCCCAACTCCCTCCAGACACATCCTCTGCTGGTTCTAATAGAATTTCAGGCTATTACTTAAGTAAATTTCCTCATCAGTAAAATGAGGGAGACAGAGGTAATCTGTGTGGTTCCTTCCAGCTCCATGAGTATGCAATGGTTTCTGCATGCTATACAAAGTAACAATGGTATTATAATGGTATGCCATTGCAAAATGCCAATCAGGCACAAGAGCTAATCAACAGATAAAAGACAGAAAAAGAGCACTTCCCAGGCCCGCAAAAAGGGTGACCCTGACTTTGGTTTAATGAATAATGCTAACACATCAACAGAAAGAATATGCCAATTGCCAGGGATAAGGATTAGAGAAACATGATGTTCAGAGAGGCAAATGTGTTTACTTAGCAGTGTCCAAAAGAATGAGACACTGGAGCTGAGAAAACTAAACCAATTCCATTACCAGAAAGGTAACCACTATTATGAGGTTTGAATATTTTGTCACTTTTCCAGAGCTTCAGTATTGCATGCCTAAATGACCTTCTTTCTTTGTTGACTCCATGTTCCTTGAGCTACCATCTGATTAATGATACTGTTTCCCAGTAACCTCAGTAAGAGAATGGGGGTAGAGGACGGAAGAAGTGACAAGCGGGTGGGGCACATAGAGACTTGATATATGAATTTAAATTTTGATGCCCCTATAAAAAGGATACTGTATGATAAGTTAATTCTGACTTATAGATCAGTCATGATAGTATTAGCATATAATATTTATCAAGCACTTGCTATATTCTAAGTACTACTGTAAGTGCTTTACACACATGGGCCTATTTAATCAACACAGCATCTTACAAGGAAGATCCCATGCTAATAGGAGGAAACTGAAGCTGAGAGAGATTGAGTAACTTACCCAAGGTTATACAGTTAAAAGTGGCAGGGCTTCCCTGGTGGCGCAGTGGTTGAGAGTCCGCCTGCCGATGCAGGGGACACGGGTTCGTGCCCCGGTCCGGGAAGATCCCACATGCCGCGGAGCGGCTGGGACCGTGAGCCATGGCCGCTGAGCCTGCGCATCCGGAGCCTGTGCTCCGCAACGGGAGGGGCCACAACAGTGAGAGGCCCGCGTACCGCAAAAAAAAAAAAAGTGGCAAAGGACTTAATCCATAAGCTTTATATTGTTCTTCTAATTTAGTTTTCATGAGACAGAGACTGAACCGGATGACCTGAAGATAACCATCTTCTATACTCATAAGACTGAAGATCAGATCTGGACCATGGTGGCTCAGCTAAGACTGTTGCTGAGAACCCTTGCCTGAGGTACCCTTAGACAAGATCCTCACAGATATGGCCTTCAGATCACCACGTAACCCTGGACCCAGCGAGCCTCAGAGAAAAGAAAGTACTTCCTCGTCAAGGATATGACAGCCATCACTCCGAGAGGTCAGGAAATACCACCTGTGAATATTCCCTAAAGTTTTTCAAGGGGAAGCAGGAAATCCTCAGGCACACCTTTCCAATCTCCAGGGACAGATGACATCCTGAAGGATGACAAACCATGCTCCCTGCTCTCCAGCCCACTCCAGGATGGAGGTCTAATTACCCGTTTTAAGTTCTACCACAAACGTTTTTCACACTTGCTGATTTGTTTCTATTTCCACTGACATCTTTCTCATCCCGGATTTCCTCACCTCACGCCTAATGACGCAAGGGTCTCTTAGCTGCTTTCATCATTTCCAGTGTCTACCACCTCTACCTTGTTCTACACAAAGTAGCCAGACAGACTCTTGAATTTTGTATTCATCTTACACCAACCTAGCTGGCAAACTGATTACAACTTAATTGCTTATACAACCCAAATATTAACATCAAAGAAGAGGCATCAAAGTTGACAAAGCAAGGGATTTCCCTGGCTGTCCAGTGGTTAAGACCTTGCCTTCCGGTGGAGGGGGTGCAGGTTCGATCCCTGGTCAGGGAGCTAAGATCCCGCATGCCTCGCAGCCAAAAAACCAGAACATGAAACAGAAGCAATATTGTAACAAATTCAATAAAGACTTTAAAAATGGTCCACATCAAAAAAACAAAATAAACAAAAAAAAGTTGACAAAGCAATACTCTCCTGTATTAGCCCTCTGTATATCCCTCTTTTAACACCGTAAGTATTATAGTAAATATTCCCATATCTTTACAAATACAGATCTCCATAAAAACTGAGCCCAATAACACACAGTTACAGCAGAATGGCACGGAATTAGCATGGTGGCCCTGGGGTTGGGCAGAGCTGAGGTAGATTTCTGGCCCCACCAACCTGGGCAAATCTGATACATCTCAATGAGTCTCAGTTTCCCCAAGTGTAAGATGGAGATAATGAGGGTATGTTCCTCGCAGGACTGCTGTGCTGAATAGGAGGTAGTTTGTAAAGGGTGCTGGGCACATTTTTTGGTACATGACAAGTGTTCAATAAGTGTTAGCTATCATCATATCATGAGTATTACAGCATTGTGGCTTAGTGGTTAAGAGCTCAGACGCTGGAGTCATAAACACATGGTTTGGGCAAATGAAAATTGTGAGTCAAGGTCTCTATAAATTCCACCCTGTCTTCTTTCCATGTGAAAAACATTTCCTTGGTAAAACTACTTAAACCACTGGAAGTTCTCCATCCCAGACACTCTTGAAATGTGGTCCAGCAACTGTTGGAATAAAGATATAGGAGAGAAGAGGCAAATATTGCCAAGAACAGTAGTAAGTTTTCAGACCTCTTTGATCAACACGTGTCACTGAGTCTCTATTACGCACCCGGCCCAAAGATGAACGGCATGCTCCTGCCCTCAGAGAACTCATGTCCCAGTTCTAATCACAGGACGTTTTGTTGGGTCCCAGCGATATGGTTGCCCTGTTGTGTAGCACCTGCTCCATGCCTGGCTCTGTGCTAAGCCCTCTGCACATGGTATTCCATTGGTCCTATGGCTTATTCTTGGAGAACAACAATATTTCTCTAATTTTTCATGAAGAAACTGAGACGTAGAGAGATTGGATGTCTTGGCCAAGGTCACACAGCAGATGGATGACAGGGCCAGGATCTGGCTGACTCTACCATCCAGGTGCTCACCGCTGGGCTTGTGTCTCCTGATTGTCCAAGCATTGCCAATACTCGACTTTCATCACATAGCAGCTGAGATACAGACAACAGCAGCTTTCAAATAGAAAAGTCACCTAATTGGCAAAAATCTGGAATAGTGTGAATGCCCATCAATAAAAGAATGATGAAATAAATTATGGTGCAGCCATTCTAATAAAAGAATAATTGAATAAATTATGGTATATCCAAACCATATCATGCAGCCATTAAAAGAAAGACAGATACGTATTAACCTAGATGGATGTTCATGGCATTTTGTTAAGTTAAAAAAAAGAATCCCTTAAAAAAACTGTTAAATGAAAAAATGAGCCCAAGGAGAATAAGACGGAGATGGACACGTTGAATTTAATCTGAGCCTGGACCTAATTTTCTTTAGACCTAATTTTCTTTGATTTATCTGCAAACTAAAATATGCTCTTAGTAGAAACTGTACCCCCATGAAACGTACATGAAGAAATATAGAAAAGTGGTTAAGAGCACAAGCTTTGCAATCAGACAGATCCAGGTTCACAGATCATCTGCGACCAACTACCTGTGACCTCGGGCACGTTACTTATCTCTAAGCCTCAGTTGCCTCAACTAAAAATGATGCTAATAATATTCCACCTTATAGGGATGTTGTCCTGATTGAATGAGATAATGTAAAGGAAGTGCCAAACACAGTACCTGGCACATAGCAAGTGCTCAATAAGTGGTGACTATTACTTTAACTATAATCTAATTGCCTTCAAAATCAGCCTTTGCTAAAAACAGAAACCCTTCTGTAGATTGACATTTAAAAGGCCACCACCACAAAGAATATGCCAAGGCTTCCAGGAAGGTACTTGTGAAAGCGTGGGCTGATGAATAAATGACATTTGATTTTCTACTGCAACATCTTTCCATTTCAACATCTTCTGATAAGGCAGCCACATGCTACTCTCTAGCTGCTCGGCTTCCCTCCCGCATTTTCAAACCAGAACGATTTCAAATGTGAAGCAGGGTCCCCAAAGCTTCCTGTTTGCCATGATCACAGAGCACCCACAGGTCTTTGGGTTCTAAGGCCCTGAAGCAGGTGAGGTAATTAGCTCCATGACACAGCCTAGTTATTTCACGCTTCAGTTGCAAAATGAAAGAAAAAAGCAAAATGAGGGCATGAGAATGAGAAAGGAGGACAGATGAGCCAGTCTCCATTCACCCTCTGGAGTGCTGTTGTAGGTTCTAGAGCAACTGTATGAATGAAGGAGAAAATTTTAAATTTGGAAAGAGATTCCTAGATTTTTGGGCAACCCCAGCTGCCTTGTAAACCAGAGCAAATAAATACAAGCTTATCAACAGTGAAAATGTTACTGCCCAAGTTTAGTTAAATTCAGCTTCAGAGTGTGTATACTCAGCACTTGTATTTACACACTGATAGAGAGAGAGGTATTATTGCCAATACCATGTAGGTCATAGCACCCATTTCACTTACAATTTCCCCACAGCAATCTATGGAGTGCTGGCTGCTTTAAAACTTTTTAAAAGGAGGCATTGGTATTAGGTTATGGACTTCTCCAAGAAATAAGGGCTTAATTTTTCTTCTAATTTTTATTGGAGTAGAGTTGACTTACAATGTTGTGTTTAGTTTCAGGTGTACAGCAAAGTGAATCAGTTATACATAGACATATACCCACTCCTTTTTAGATTCTTTTCCCATATAGGCCATTACAGAGTACTGAGCAGAGTTCCCTGCGCTATACAGTAGGTCCTTATATCTATTTTATATATAGTAATGTGTGTATGTCAATCCCAATCTATCCCTCCCCCCCAACCCCCTGGTAACCATAAGTTTGTTTTCTACATATGTAACTCTATTTCAGTTTTGTAGATAAGTTTATTTGTACCCATTTTATAGATTCCACACATAAATGATACCATATGATAGTTGTCCTTCTCTGTCTGGCTCACTTCACTCAGTATGACAATCTCTAGGTCCATCCATGATGCTGCAAATGGCATTACTTTCTTCTTTTTATGGCTGAGTAACATTCCATTGTATATATGTACCACATCTTCTTTATGCATTCCTCTGCTGATGGACATTTAGGTTGCTTCCATGTCCTGGCTATTGTAAATAGAGCTACAATGGGGCTTAATTTTTATTACAGAAGAATGGTGGCGGGGGGTGGGGGGGGGGTGCCACGCACGACGCAAGTGGTTCAGCCCGGCCCCTGGCTCATTGTGCTCGCCTCATGCCGGCCCGAGATCGCAGCAGCGCTGGAGGCCTCGGCCCTGTGACCACAAAGAGGGAGCCGGGGGCTGGACGGGAACGCGGCGGCGGCGGCAGCTGAGGCCCAGGCCAGGCCCCCTCCCCTCAGCCTCCCGCCTGCCCGTCTGCCCCGCCCCCGCCGGCGGCGCCGTGCTCCTCCCCCAACCGCCAGACTAGCACGGTGCAGGGGCCGCGCGCGAAGACGTGGGGGAGAAGCTGGAGCTGAGGCTAGAGTCGCTTGTGGGGGCCGAGCCCGCCATCTACCCGCAGCCGCTGCCGGTCTACGAGGAAAAGAGACGTAGAGTTACATCCGGAGAACGGGTTGCTGGACCGCCCCCGGAAGAAGAACCGGGAAGAGTAAGACCAGGAACACACGTGGAAGAAGAAAGAGATGATAAAGTAAAGCCTGGTCACCCCCAGGTTTGTCACTTGCACTTTCATCTCAGAACCCATTTGGTTCTAGGAAGGAGGGTCAGGGTGTGGGCAGCGCGTAGGAACAGAATGACTTTCACTAATGATCAAAATGACCTTGGATTTAGCTAAAATGCTCTTCAAACTCATTTTTCTGCTGGTTCTCTATGTGGAAGGTGTGTTACGTGGCTCTGGTGATAGTAAATCAGCGGTAGGCCTGGAAATCAGCTGGACCTCTGCTACTTGATCAGTCAGTCACAGAGCTTCAGTCTGTCCCCTCTCCTGCCTGTGTCTCCTGCCCATGAGGTCTTTGTGAAGATCTCATTTTCAAACACATGAGGTGCTAAAGTGCTCTAGTATCGTCCAGGTATAAAGTTGCATTCTTAACTGAGATCAGACCAGTTCTTTCCCCAGACCTCCAGCTCCTTTGTAAAATCAGAGTTTCAGGTTCTATGAAATACAGATGTACCCACTGAACCCCCATGGGAGGGGGTAGGAGAAGGGATTGGGGATCTGATACTGGAAGCTTTACCATTAGACAGCACTGCCCCATATGACAAAGGGCTAACATTGGTCGGGCACAGGTGGCAGAACAATATCACGTCCCTTTTGGTTTTATTAAGACGTTGATTAGAAGTTTCAGCTCAGCAGAGGGGCAGCACCCTGGGCAGGGACTAGGCCTCCACCATCTATGGCTCCTCCCCTCCAGCACCCAGGCTAGGTACTCAGTTCCCAGCAGCCCAGAGGGCAGGAACAGAGCTCTGCCAGGCTGGCCTTCTCAGAGGGCAACTGTAAGCAGCACAGCCAGGAATGTGAGCGACAGGCTTTGCTGGGTTGTCGGGAAGGAGGGCGATGTCCGGCTCGGCATGGCTGGAGTCAGCGCTAGCCTCCCCTCGGCCATGGGCACTGGGCCCCCGGTCTCAGGCTCACACAGGCCTCCAAAGCCCTTCCCTGGGGATGGCGCTCAGACCCTCCACCCAGCCCACCCTCCCGCCCCAAACACCAGCAGGTCAAGCACCACTCAGAGAAGGGGGCCTTTAAAGCGCTTTAGAAAATCTTAGAATCTGGATATGGAAGCTACTATGTTTCACTTCTGGCTGAGAGCTCTGCTCCCAGAGCACAGGATGGCCCAGGGGGTCGAGATGGGAGGGTCTCGCTGTGACACCCCAGGCACTGCTGGCCTTTTTAGCCACATGCCTGCATTCCTTGGAAATACATTTCATTAACAGCCAAAAGGAACACCCTGAGAAACGGGAGGAATTATTGGTTCGTTTCAACCCTTAGCAACAGGGAGTTTTCACCACTGTGTGTGTATTTCGTCTGCTCTCTGCGATGCGCTGGAACTTACCTTTGGGCAAAATGTCCCTCAGCTGTCCACGGCACCCGACACACTTGGCGACTCTGCCTGACCCGGGAGCGCCCTGGGCCCCGGGGACAGGCTCCCTGCTTCTTGACCACACCCTCGTGGGAGTGCTGAGGCCGGTCAGGCCCCAGCCCTGGGGGCTCAGCGTCCCCTCGGAAGTGACTGCGAGTCAAGCTCCCCACCGACCCCTCCCCCCTGGTCGCCCTCCCGCCAGGGCCGCTTCGTGCGCGGTGCCAGTCGGACCCTCCTCAGGGGCTAGGTGTCGGGGAAGCCCCCGAGGGCGGGCGCCCTCCCGCACCCTCACGATTCGGTGCTGCTCCGGGTGGAGCCCGCGGCCCGGGGAGCAAGAGGCGCGACGGGGGTGGGAAGGAGACGGGGCCACGGGAAGCCCACCACGGGCCGGCCGGGGCGCAGAGGCAGGAGGCGGCGAGGAGGGCTGGCCCAGCCGCGAAGCCCGTGCCAACGCCCCGCCCGGGCCCGAGCGGCCCTCAGTCCTGCCTGCCGGCCCCTGGGCTCGGGGTGGGTGACAGGCACGCCGAAGAAGCCGTCCCACTCGAGCCGTCCGGAGAGGCCGGCACAGGGCTTGTGCCTGTTCCCGGCGTGGGGCGAGCACCAGGGCGTGAGGGTGTGGAGCTGTCCGGCCGCAGGTCACAGGCTTTGCCTGTTGGAAGGGAGGGCTGCGATGGGGCTCTAACGACGGAAGGGGAGGATGGAGCTGCCCACAGTCCGCGTTTGCCAGGCAGAGCTTCATCGCGGACCCTGTTCTCAGCAGCCGTGCGCAGCAGGGACACCCAGGCCTAGCGAGTCTGCGCCCCACCCAGGGCCACTGGGTTCCTGCCCGGCAGCCCCGGCATCTCCAGCTGAGAAACCCCCGGAGACCATGCTCCTTCCCCCGAGCCCACCGCCCCGCTGCAGAGCCCAAGGGGGCTGGGGGCTTCACCCCAAACTTGAGGAAACCACACCTGGGGGCCGGGACACAAGTGGGGGGTCCCACCTTCCCCGCAGGAGCAGACCCCGCGGAGGGTCTATCTTTTGAAAATAAATTTAGACTAACAGGTTTTACACACAGAATCTTAGAGCTGGGAAAAGTCCTTTGTGTCATTCATGTAGCTTCGTAAGTGTTTTTGTTTTTTTTTTTAATGAGAGGATGGATTTCCTTGAGCAAGAGTGAATTTCCAGGAATGGGTCCCTGGTTACCAAGGACTGTTTTCGGGAAGAAAGATGAATCTATTCTGTGAACGCCTTATAGAACTTATTCTATATTGTAGTTCTCTCTGGAAACACATGTACCGTTGATCTTTGTAGCAGCCCTTAACATCCTCAAGAGAAGCTCTCATTTCCCCATTAGTACTTGTTATAGACTGAATATTTGGGTCCTCCCAGCATTCACGTGTTGACACCCTACCTCCAATGTGATGGTATTAGAAGGTGGGTCTTTTGGGATTTGATGAGCTCATCGGGATGGAGCCCTCATGATGAGATTCTTATCCTTGTGAGAGTCATGAGAGAGCTGGCTTTCTCTCTGCCCTGTGAGGACACAATGAGAAGTGGACAGTTTGCAACCCGGAAGAGAGTCCTCACCAGAAGGCGATGATCCCGGTGTAAGGCCAACTGGCCCGAGGCAGGGGAACACAATCAGATTCATAGGTTGCATCAGACCGAAATTCTCTGGACCACCCAGTTCCAGAAACTGACCTGGAGACATTCCGGACCACCCAGTTCCAGGCACTGACCTGGGGACTCTGCACCCGGCCCAGTCTTGCCGCCTTTCAAGGGGCGGGACTAACGGTTCCCCAGGATACCCGAAAAGACCACCAAATAAGGAATACCCTGTGCCCTCCCAGATTCACCACACCCCTTTCCCTTCTTCCCCTATAAAATCTTGCCCAACCCTCGCCCGGGTGCGACTTCTCTGGCCCCTTTCTCTCGGACCAGTGAACCTCGCCCGGGAGCGCTCCCTAATAAAGCTCACTTGACGCTTTCCTCTGTTTCACGGTGCCGTTTGTTAAGATCCGACCTTACACCCGGCACCTAGATCTCAGACTTCCAGCCTCCAGGACTGAGAAATACATTTTTGTTGTTTACAAGCCCCCACCCCGCCCCGTTTATGGTACTTTGTGACAGCAGCCCAAACTGACTCAGCACTCTTTTCTTCAAGTACATCGAAGAATTTGTGGAGCCCATCCATTTTATGATACAGTTCCCCAAATAACCAATATTCTCTCCATACACTGATTTGTCAACTTTTTTATTTATCAAAATTGTTATTAAAAAAAGCTTCCATATTTTTTCCTAATAAATTGTTTCCAATCTAAAAAAAAAAAAAAAGAAAAAAGAATGGTGGTGGTCGTGGTACTAGCAACTAACATTTATTGAGCACTGACCAGGTGCCAGGCGCTATGCTGAGTGTTTTACCCAACAATTCATGTGATACATACTATCGTGTGAAATAGACTAGAAGAGGTTAAGTAACCACTCCCAGGGAGTGATGACCCACAGTTTAGACCCAGGCAGTCTCTCCTCTGGGCCCTAGCTCTTACCTTTCATTTAGGTCTCTAAAGTCCTTGGTCCCTCCAGTATGTAGCATTTGATTTCTTCTGCCATTAGAAGTTTCCATTGCTGCAGTTGCTTCTAATATTTTGTAAGCAAATGGTAACCTAGAGCATTTCATTCTAATGCTTCTCACCTACATTTTAATTTTTTTCATCTCCTAAAAAAAATCATGGCCATTGAGCTGAGTAACATAATTCTACATTCTTGCAGAGCATGCATTCATCTTCTATGTTCTTGTTTCTTGGGGTTTCTTTATAGCATATAAGATAGAAAAACAGGATTGAAAAGGCAGGGAGACTATAAATCTTCTCAAAGAAACAAGACTCCCCAATCACATTTGAAAGAGTCTAGAGTTCTTTGATGCCCTCACTTCACTAGAAAATTCTGCAGGCCCTGAACCAAGATGGCGGAGTAGAAGGACGTGCTCTCACTCCCTCTTGCAAGAACAGGAGAATCACAACTAACTACTGAACAATCATCGACAGGAAGACACTGGAACTCACCAAAACAGAGACCACACATCCAAAGACAAAGGAGAAGCCACAGTGAGACAGTGGGAGGGGCGCAATCACAATAAAATCAAATCCCATAACTGCTGGGTGGGTGACTCACAAACTGGAGAACACTTATACCACAGAAGTCCACCCACTGGAGTGAATGTAATGAGCCCCACGTCAGGCTTCTGAACCTGGGGATCCAGCAACGGGAGGAGGAATTCCTAGAGAATCAGACTTTGAAGGCTAGCGGGATTTGATTGCAGGACTCTGACAGGACTGGGGGAAACAGAGACTCCACTCTTGGAGGGCACACACAAAGTAGTGTGCACATCAGGACCCAGGGGAAGGAGCAGTGACCGCACAGGAGACTGAACCAGACCCACCTGCTAGTGTTGGAGGGTATCCTGCAGAGGCAGGGGGTGACTGTGGCTCACCATGAGGACAAGGACACTGTCAGCAGAAGTTCTGGGAAGTACTCCATGGTGTGAGCCCTCCCAGAGTTCCCTGTTAGCCCCACCAAAGAGCCCAGGTAGGCTCCAGTGTTGGGTCGCCTCAGGCCCAACAACCATCAGGGAGGGAACACAGCCCCACCCGTCAGCAGACAAGCAGATTAAAGTTTTACTGAGCTCTGCCCACCAGAGCAACAACCACCTCTACCCACCACCAATCCCTCCCATCAGGAAACTTGCACAAGCTTCTTAGATAGCCTCATACCCCAGAGGGCAGACAACAGAAGAAAGAAGAACTACAATCCTGCAGCCTGTGGAACAAAAACCACATTCACAAAAATATACACAAGATGAAAAAGCAGAGGGCTATGTACCAGATAAAGGAACAAGATAAAACCCCAGAAAAACAACTAAATGAAGTGGAGATAGGAAAACTTCCAGAAAGAATTCAGAATAATAATAATGAAGATGATCCAGGACCTCGGAAAAAGAATGGGGTCAAAGATCCAGAAGATGCAAGAAATGTTTAACAAAGACCTAGAGGAATTAAAGAACAAACAAACAGAGATGAACAATACAACAACTGAAATGAAAAGTACACTAGAAGGAATCAATAGTAGAATAACTGAGGCAGAAGAATGGATAAGTGACCGGGAAGACAGAATGGTGGAATTCACTGCCATGTAACAGAATAAAGAAAAAAGAATGAAAAGAAATAAAGACAGCCTAAGAGACCTCTGGGACAACATTAAACACAACAATATTCACATTATAGGGGTCCCAGAAGGAGAAGAGAGAGAGAAAGGACCCGAGAAAATATTTGAAGAGATTATAGTCGAAAACTTCCCTAACATAGAAAAGGAAACAGCTACCCAAGTCCAGGAAGTGCAGAGAGTCCCATACAGGATAAACCCAAAGAGAAACATGCTGAGACACATAGTAATCAAACTGGCAAAAATTAAAGACAAAGAAAAATAATTAAAAGCAGCAAGGGAAAAACGATAAATAACATACAAGGCAATTCCCATAAAGTTAACAGCTGATTTCTCATCAGAAACTCTACACGCCAGAAGGGAACGGCATGATATACTTAAAGTGATGAAAGGGAAGAACCTACAACCAAGATTACTCTACCCGGCAAGGATGTCATTCAGATTTGATGGAGAAATCAAAAGCTTTACAGGCAAGCAAAAGCTAAGAGAGTTCAGAACCACCAAACCAGCTCTACAACAAATGCTAAAGGAACTTCTCTAAGTGGGAAACACAAGAGAAGAAAAAGACCTACAGAAACAAACCCAAAACAATTAAGAAAAGGGTCAAAGGAACATACATATCAATAATTACCTTAAACGTGAATGGATTAAATGCTCCAACCAAAAGACACAGGCTTGCTGAATGGATACAAAAACAAGACCCATATATATGCTGTCTACAAGAGACCCACTTCAGACCTAGGGACATATACAGACTGAAAGTGAGGGGATGGATAAAAAAAGATATTCATTGCAAACGGAAATCAAAAGAAAGCTGGTGTAGCAATACTCATATCAGATAAAGTAGACTTTAAAATAAAGAATGTTACAAGAGACAAGGAAGGACACCACATAATGGTCAAGGGATCAATCCAAGAAGAAGATATAACAATTATAAATATATATGCACCCAACATAGGAGCTCCTCAATACATGAGGCAACAACTAACAGCTCTAAAACAGGAAATCGACAGTAACACAATAATAGTGGGGGACTTTAACACCACACTTACACCAATGGACAGATCATCCAAAATGAAAATTAATAAGGAAACACAAGCTTTAAATGACACAATACACCAGATAGATTTAATTGATATTTATAGAACATTCCATCCAAAAACAGCAGATTACACTTTATTCTCAAGTGCACATGGAAGATCCTCCAGGATAGATCACATCTTGGGTCACAAATCAAGCCTCAGTAAATTTAAGAAAATTGAAATCATGTCAAGCATCTGGCCACAACACTATAAGATTAGAAATCAATTACAGGGAAAAAAATGTAAAAAACACAAACACATGGAGGCTAAACAATACGTTACTAAATAACAAAGGGATCACTGAAGAAGTCAAATAGGAAATCAAAAAATACCTAGAGACAAATGACAATGAAAACACAATGATTCAAAACCTATGGGATGCAGCAAAAGCGGTTCTAAGAGGGAAGTTTATAGCTATACAAACCTACCTCAAGAAACAAGAAAAATCTCAAATAAACAGTCTAACCTTACACCCAAAGGAGCTAGAGAAAGAAGAGCAAACAAAACCCAACGTTAGCAGAAGGAAAGAAACCATAAAGATCAGAGCAGAAACAAATGAAATAGAAACAAAGAAAACAATAGCAAAGATCAATAAAACTAAAAGCTGGTTCTTTGAGAAGATAAACGAAATTGATAAACCATTAGCGAGACTCGTCAAGAAAAAGAGGGAGAGGACTCAAATCAATAAAATTAGAAATGAAAAAGGAGAAGTTACAACAGACACTGCAGAAATACAAAGCATCCTAAGAGGCGACTACAATCAACTCTATGCCAATACAATGGACAATCTGGAAGAAATAGAGAAATTCGTAGAAAGGTATAACCTTCCAAGACTGAATCAGGAAGAAATAGAAAATATGAACAGGCCAATCACAAGTAATGAAATTGAAACTGTGATTAAAAATCTTCCAACAAATAAAGATGTTAAAAAACAAAAAAAAATCTTCCAACAAACAAAAGTCCAGGACCAGATGGCTTCCCAGGTGAATTCTATCAAACATTTAGAGAAGAGCTAACACCCATCTTTCTCAAACTCTTCCAAAAAATTGCAGAGGAAGGAACACTCCCAAACTTGTTCTATGAGGCCACCATCACCCTGATACCAAAACCAGACAAAGATACTATGAAAAAAGAATATTACAGACCAATATCACTGATGAACATAGATGCAAAACTCCTCAACAAAATACTAGCAAACAGATCCAACAACACATTAAAAGGATCATATACCATGATCAAGTGGGATTTATCCCAGATGTGCAAGGATTCTTCAATATAAGCAAATCAATCAATGTGATAAAGCATATTAACAAATTGAAGAATAAAAACCATATGATCATCTCAATAGATGCAGAAAAAACTTCTGACAAAATTCAACACCATTTTTGATAAAAACTCTCCAGAATGTGGGCATAGAGGGAACCTACCTCAACATAATAAAGGCCATATACGACAAACCCACAGCAAACATCATTCTCAATGGTGAAAAACTGAAAGCATTTCCTCTAAGATCAGGAACAAGACAAGGATGTCCACTCTCACCACTATTATTCAGCATGGTTTTGGAAGTCCTAGCCATGGCAATCAGAGAAGAAAAAGAAATAAAGGGAACACAAATCAGAAAAGAAGATGTAAAACTGTCACTGTTTGCAGATGACATGATACTATACATAGAGAATCCTAAAGATGCCACCAGAAAACTACTAGAGCTAATCAATGAATTTGGTAAAGTTGCAGGATACAAAATTGATACACAGAAATCTCTTGCATTCCTATATGCTAATGATGAAAAATCTGAAAGAGAAATTAAGGAAACACTCCCATTTACCATTGCAACAAAAAGAATAAAATACCCAGGAATAAACCTACCTAGGGGGACAAAAGACCTGTATGCAGAAAACTATAAGACACTGATGAAAGAAATTAAAGATGATACCAACAGACTGAGAGATATACCATGTTCTTGGATTGGAAGAATCAATATTGTGAAAATGACTATACTACCCAAAGCAATCTACAGATTCAATGCAATCCCTGTCAAATTACCAATGGCATTTTCTACAGAACAAGAACAAAAAATCTTAAAATTTGTATGGAGACACAAAAGACCCCAAATAGCCAAAGCAGTCTTGAGGGAAAAAAGCAGAGCTGGAGAAATCAGACTCCCTGACTTCAGACTATACTACAAAGCTACAGGAATCAAGACAGTACGGTACTGGCACAAAAACAGAAATATAGATCAATGGAGGATAGAAAGCCCAGAGATAAACCCACACAACTATGGTCAACTAATCTGACAAAGGAGGCAAGGATATACAATGGAGAAAAGACAGTCTCTTCAATAAGTGGTGCTGGGAAAACTGGACAGCTACATGTAAAAGAATGAAATTAGAACACTCCCTAACACCAGACACAAAAATAAACTCAAAATGGATGAGACCTAAATGTAAGACCGGACACTATAAAACTCTCAGAGGAAAACATAGGAAGAACACTCTTTGACGTAAATCACAGCAAGATCTTTTTTTGATCCACCTCCTAGAGTAATGAAAATAAAAACAAAAATAAACAAATGGGACCTAATGAAACTTAAAAGCTTTTGCACAGCAAAGGGAACCATAAACAAGACGAAAAGACAGCCCTCAGAATGGGAGAAAATATTTGCAAATGAATCAATGGACAAAGGATTAATCTCCAAAATACAGAAATAGCTCATACAGCTCAATATTAAAAAAAACAAGCAACCCAATGTAAAAATGGGCAGAAGACCTAAATAGACATTTCTCCAAAGAAGACATACAGATGGCCAAGAAGCACATGAAAAGCTGCTCAACATCACTAATTATTAGAGAAATGCAAATCAAAACTACAATGAGGTATCACCTCGCACCAGTGAGAATGGGCATCATCAGAAAATCTACAAACAACAAATGCTGGAGAGGGTGTGGAGAAAAGGGAACCCTCTTGCACTGTTGGTGGGATTGTAAATTGATACAGCCAGTATGCAGAACAGTATGGAGGTTCCTTAAAAAACTAAAAATAGAATTACCATATGAACCAGCAATCCCACTACTGGGCATATACTCAGAGAAAACCATAATTCAAAAAGACACATGCAACCCAATGTTCATTGCTGCACTATTTACAATAGCCACCTCATGGAAGCAACCTAAATGCCCATCAACAGACGATGGGTAAAGAAGATATGGTACATATATACAATGGAATATTACTCAGCCATAAAAAGGAACGAAAGTGGGTCATTTGTTGAGATGTGGATGCATCTAGAGACTGCCATACAGAGTGAAGTAAGTCAGAAAGAGAAAAACAAATACCGTATATTAACGCATATATGTGGAACCTAGAAAAATGGTACAGATGACCGGTTTTTAGGGCAGAAATTGAGACACAGATGTAGAGAACAAACGTATGGACATGAAGGGGCGGAAAGTGGCGTGGGGGTGGGGGTGTGATGAATTGGGAGATTGGGGTTGACATGTATACACTGATGTGTATAAACTTGATGACTAATAACCTGGTGTATAAAAAAATTAATAAAATTAAATTTTAAAATTTTTAAAAAAGAAAGAAAATTCTGGAGGAAGTAAAATTGGAGGGTCACAAGTATGTCCAAAACAACTTACCAGCTTTTCTAGGTCTGATGTGTAAACTGGTGATTTCTATTTCTTCAATCATATTACGCATCGTGCAGTATGTAGAGTCCAAACCCTTTATTTGGGTTCATTGTGTTTTCTTACTGCCAGATCTTTATTTCCAGCTGGACTCCAAGCCCCTTGAGGGTTGAGCCACATCTTACAATGCTACGCACAGCCAGCCCTCCCAAAGAATCTTATATATAGCAAGCACTCAAAAGAATTTTGTCAGAGATCATTTATCTTCTAAGCAAACTCCAAAACTCTGGAAATTCGACACTCTAGACTGCATTGCTTCCTCCAGTATTGCTCCATCCCAGGGGAGCCTTCAAGTGACAATAAAATTGATTTCCTTCCTCAGCAACCTGAAGCTCTGATGGCTCCGGAATTATCATCTAGATATAGACCCATCTGTGCTAAAGGTGCCCATTTCTTTAAAAAGCTAAGGAAGTAAGGACCTGAAGAAGCAAGATTAGATGAGAATATCTGGCCTTCCAATTTAACAATTATGCAATTTTATAAGGAAGTACATGGCACTTTTTAAACTGAATTGTGTCATACACAGCAAGTGCTTAAAAATATTTATTGAATGAATATCTTCTTCCAAAAAAATTAAACTTAACACCTCATCCTACTTTACAATCAAATCTCACCATAAAAGTTAGAGATATAGGCTTATGACAAAAAACACTGTAAATAACATACAAATCATTTTAATGAAGGACCGGTTCTACTTTGAGAACATACTTGTTACACTAGACAATTTAAACATAACAAAGCCACGGCAATTTGCTTATTTCCTTAGGTGAGACACAAAAACTTAAAGGTCACAGCAGTTTTCAGGTTCATGAGAGGTGCCTGAACACCAGTGGCCGACTTAGAGGGAGGCCAAATGGGCAGGGCTGCCAGCCAAAGAACTCCACATTTACCTGCTGTATAGAGCGGGATTCTGCGTAAGATTCAACTTAATGAAAGGAAAAGCACCTAAAAGTGCAAAGATACTGAACAGAAAATAAAATAACACCATCAGGCTTCTATCACACTCTTTTTCCCGAATACCATTCAGCAGAATAATCTGTCATTCCTTCTTGGCTGATTATCAACTGAATCTCAACCCATTTCAGAAGCTACTCGTTTTCATTAGTGAACAGTGGATTTAGCAACAGAGCATAAGCCAAGACTCAAGTGGGGCAATGAAAGAGCAAATGCGGAAGATTTACTGGAATATACACTGCAGTACGAAGTGCTACTACTGCTGAAGAACACAGCTAAAGACACTTGAAAATTCTTTGAGCTAAATCAGGTGCTACCCAAACCAGTGGTTTTCAAACCTGACTATGGTTCAGAATTGCCCATGGGGCTTGTTGAAAATATAGATGCCTGAACTCCACCTAGATTTACTAAATCAGAATCTCCAGGAGTGGGGAGGGACCCAGGCAACTGTATATTTCACAAGTCCCTCCAAATTATTCTGATGCACAGGCAGCCTTCGGAACCACGACTATAAGCCACATCAGTGTCACGGTGTGAATCTTGGCAACAGAAAATGAATTTCTTTAAATTAAGAAACATGAAGACATTTTGGCTGGTGATAATAAAACCACATTCATGTAGTATAGGTATTAAAAAACTTCCCAACATCCAAGACAGTTCATCGTCACTTTTAAAAATTGAAGGTTTAAACCATATGCTCTGAAATCTTCTTTATAAACTCAACATTATAATGCAATGCCTCCCTGTGATAGTTCTATACTTGCAGATAAGAAAATTTCCTCTCTCACTCATAATAACTAGCTACTTTTGACAACTGTCAAAATTTCTCATTGCTAAGATTTGGAGATTCATCAAAGCCAATTGCCAGCTAGACATCTGGTTTTGTAAGTTTCTTTAGAAATATAATCAGTAGCCCTGGATATGGACAGGATATTCAAAGTATTGTGAATGCCTCAGATTACTCTGATTTTAACTTTTGTGGCTGAGATTTATCCCATTTCTGTGAAATCACTATTCAGTGTGTCCTGTTTATAACTTACACAGCACTTGTTCAAGTCTCGTGAAGATTGAAAAAAAAATTCCAAGTAATTTTGTTTTCAGAACTTTATGATGTACTCTAAACCATTTCACTGGAGATATTTGCTGCCATCCTATGAACCCATAATAAATACCAGAAGGAGATATTTTTAAATCATACTTAAAAGAACACACATCCAGTTCTAACCTACCCACATGTATCCTCCAAATTCCATTTTTTTTAATTGTCTTACATTTTATTTTTGGTTGATACAATCTAAACTCATGGAAGCAGGAGGATGCCACTTATGATAGATACCACTTTAACGTACACCAACCCTGCTGGAAAACAACTTGTTCAGGAACCTTCTTCTCTTTCCATTGTTACTCTTTGCACCAATAATGGGGGTCTCTTCCTGCCTCTGAGTTTCAGTGCCTTTTTGTTATGATTAGGGAATATTCCAAATAGCTGGCCTTCTCTTACATGAAGATTGTCTTTAAAAATTACTACAATTTAAAAAAGTGAATGGATTTGCAATCTATTCAACAATGGCTGCTTCAAAGAAAAAGAATTGAAGAGAGGGAGGGAAGACTATTACCTTTTTCTGTTCTTTTTTAAATTACAAAGGTAATTTAACACTTGTTATAATAAGTCAAATGCATATGAAGTAAAAATATATTTTTAAACTATTTTAAAGTACCTTTAAAATTAGATAGTTTCAATTTTGCTGAGTTTTATATTATAAGTACCTATATTTTCCCACACTGGTTAAATAAGTTAGATTTGGGGCCCCTTTATAGCTTTTCCTAATTATACCTTACCGTGTGTGTGTGTGTGTGTGTGTGTGTGTGTGTGTGTGTGTGTGTGTGTGTGTTTTACCATTGAGAATTGGTTTTGCTTCTTTAATTCTATTTTTACCCTGTATCATTATACTTTGTTTTTTCCTTTTCCTTTATAGGAGCTCTCACAGAAATAAAGGGATTTGATTTCTATTTTATTTTCCTTATATCATTATTTTTCTGACTTTTATATATTCCCTTTTGCTTTTTGTATTACTGTGGTAAGAACACTTAACATGAGATCTATCCTCTTAACAATGTTCTAAGCATAAAATACGGTGTATTCAACCATAGGCACAATGTCCTACAGCAGATCTCTAGGACTGTACTTAATCATTTTACATAACTGAAACATTGTACCCGTTGAATAGCAACACTCCATTTCTCCCTCCCCTCTACTGCCTTTTGCTTTTGTCCTTGTTTTCTTTCTACCCTTTCAGTTTCCAATTATTGTTCTGGCATAAATAGCCTTTCCTACACACAAGAGAAAAAGATCAAGCCCTTAGCATAGACACACACATCTTCCTAGTAGGAATGAGTCTTTCAATGGGGGCTGCAAACTCAAATTCATTCAGGGAGCAGGAGGCAATAAAGCAGTGAACCAGGTAGAGGATAAGACATTGAGGAGCAATGGGGACAGTAGCAAACTGCACTAGAAAGCCACTTAAATGCAGGTGAATTTAAATTTGTAACAACCAAACAGAATACACACAGGGGCCAAACTCAGCCTTAGAGGGCCAGTTTACAGTCTCGGCAAGACTGCATTTCCAGCCTTGTTTTTTCTCTCTCCAGACAGGAAGTTCAATTGGCTCTTTCTTATTTGCACCAATGGAAAAGTACTATAGGGCTTCCCTGGTGGCGCAGTGGTTGAGAGTCCGCCTGCCGATGCAGGGGACACGGGTTCCTGCCCCGGTCCGGGAAGATCCCACGTGCCGCGGAGCGGCTGGGCCCATGAGCCATGGCCGCTGAGCCTGCGCCCCGCAACGGGAGAGGCCACAACAATGAGAGGCCCGCGTACCGCAAAAAAAAAAAAAAAA
Organism: Monodon monoceros; assembly: GCF_005190385.1. Classification (NCBI taxonomy): domain Eukaryota; kingdom Metazoa; phylum Chordata; class Mammalia; order Artiodactyla; family Monodontidae; genus Monodon; species Monodon monoceros. Next base: position 115,050,342 of record NW_021703774.1, read on the forward strand.
AAGCAGATAAAATCTGCATACAGATGGCCTCAGTGTGCACTGCTTTTCCTACAAATTTTATCATTTAACTATAATTTGTTCAAACTAACAAAATAAAAATTAAAAATAGTTTGTATTCCTCCCAAGCCCAAACAACTCAGTGGTGAAAGGGAGAAAGGCAACGAAATTGACACAGGTGATGAAATCGGACACAGGAATGTAGTCAACATCATAGGACAAAAACAGCTTAATGCAAAATTCAGTACAGCTTTAAAGCTAGAAATTCACAGGCAGATTGTGTCAATTACTAGATACCCAATGTCTATGGGACAGACATTGAATTTAGCCTTTGGAGATGGTTGAACCTGGTGAAATAAAAGCCAACTATAGTCTCTCCCTTACCATTTTGTCATTGTCAAGAGGGAATGATTTTTCACCAAAACAGCCTTTGAAGCTTTATCCAATGAAAATTCTGCCCACCGCTTACCAAAAATGGAAACAACACAAGAGGAGGATAATTGCCATTTCTCCTATCCCAGAAGAGAGACTTCTAACAAACTGAACAGGGGAGAAAAATCAAAAACTCGGCATGAGACAGCTTTGCCATCCTGATGAAGGGTAAGTCACTAATGCCACAGCAGCTTCCTTAATTGTAGCTAAGCACACCAATATCCAGCTTAACACGCGTTTCCTCCTTAGAGCATCAGAGTACTATTCTCCTCTGATCCACTTATGCCTAGAAATAGTAACTGTCCCAAGAGCAGAGGAAAATCACATCTTAGATGGTGTATATTTAGCATCTCTATAGCATTTTGCGGTTTCAAGGTTTCGTATGACTATTTGCATGATTCCTTCCTACAAAAGCAGGGAAATTTTCTCTGCAAAGGCAGAGAAATAAAGTCATTTGCCAAGGTCAGAGAGAAAATTAACAGAATGAGAATCCAAACTTATAGCCCCTTCCAGACCATTACTTCATTCACAGAGGGCTTCTATCTCATTTACCACCATTTCCCCCTTAACTACTGATTGGCCACTGAGGGGCTTTGAGAATCCTTTGAAGGATCTCAAGATCTGTGCTGCAGGGCTTCCCTGGTGGTGCAGTGATTGAGAGTCCGCCTGCCGATGCAGGGGACGCGGGTTCGTGCCCCGGTCCGGGAAGATCCCATATGCCGCGGAGCGGCTGGGCCCGTGAGCCATGGCCGCTGAGCCTGCGCGTCCGGGGCCTGTGCTCCACAATGGGAGAGGCCACAACAGTGAGAGGCCCGCGTACCGCAAAAAAAAAAAAAAAAGATCTGTGCTGCACACACCATCTTTCCACAGAATCCCATTGAAAGATGCGAGTCAGTGCACAGGGAACTAATGGTACCCCCAAGAACCTAGGGCACCTGCTAGAATATTGGAAACTAAAAAATTCAGAATGTTCTGAAAAGAGGGGCACGCTCCTATGCTAAAAGAGTAACTGATGCCTAGTATGCCTGCCTTACAGTGTTTTCAACCAAGCTTATTGGCATATGTCACCATGGTGACCAGGGTTAATGGAATTGCATCCATAATTTTCCATGGAGGGTATGCTCCAATTAAGCCCATCTTAAAAAAGAAACAGTAAAAGAATCCTTTAATTTGACCAAATTTGAGATACATTCTAGCAGGGTCATGGAATACACTAGGAAGTCTGATGCTTCACAAACATTTTCAAGACCTGGGGTGCTGACATAATCAATCTCTTTCTATCATGCTCTAAAAAAGCTTTTATTCTGCAGCGGTTCAGGTTCATCTGAAGCTTTAATAGTGAAAGGCTTCACATGTTAAATGAGCTCCTCCACCTTCATCCGAGCCCAAAGATATCAATGACAGTATGTTTTGTCCAGGACTTTAGGGAACTCAGCAAACACTCATCTCTACTTCTTTTTCAGAAACGGAATTTGTTGCCAATTTACTAATAGATGGACAATGCGGAAGAAAGTTTAAATTGGAAATAATTCTAAACATGGGAACCCAAGGCTCCTGGGAATTTGTAAAACAAAATTATACTTTTCTCTATATTCTATTTTCTTCACATTTCCAGCCTTGGGGGTGCATGCATGTGTCTGTGTGTCAATATGTGTGTGTCTGTTTTGTTTCATATGAAAATGCTGACTGATAATACCCCAGTACAGTAAGACAGAGCCCTTCCAATACCATAAAGTAAGCAGCACGATACAGAAGTGGTCAAATTCTATTTTGTATCCTCACTTTCTCTACCTCCCCCTCCACTAGCATTATACCATCAAAAAAGAGAATCTGATCGATCAGTTCATGACAGTAGACAGCAATTTAACTTCTGACACATGGCAATAAGGTAGACTTCATCAGCAATCGTTGATCTGTGAGAGATTGTCTTATGATCTCCCAATACCCAAACCTCATTTAAATTGAATGCTATCACCGAGCAGCTTACCAATTAAATCAAGATGTCTTAATATTACAGAAAAGAGATTCTTAAATGCAATAACAGCATTTCTCAGCTGTGTTTACAGCCTTGGACATTGCTATTTAAATACCCCCAAGGATATAAATTCTAGGAAGAATTTCACTTTGCCCAATTTCAGTTCACTGTCTTTAACTATACATCTCTCTCAGCACCAGTAGCATTCAGGAGTCCAAGCCTGGTCCCAGATTCAAAAAATTATGAAAAGAAACCGTGCTTAAGGGAATTGGATCAGATATATTAGAAATATCATCTATACATTTTCCAGACTAGTTAAATAATACATACATACTTTTTCAAACATACATATGAAATAGCTCCCATTTGACAACTTAAGGACTCGGCACACATATCATCCTAGTTATTCCTACAAAAACTTTGAGGGGGGTGCCTGTTTCATACCACAGTGGTAGATACCAAGTTGCAGATAAGTTAGGCAGATGACCTTGAATGAGACCTATAAGCCTGGATTCAAATCCCAGTGTCCACATAACTACTACACGACAATGCCACCCATTCCACAAGCCATCTCTATGGGACTGTGTGCCACGGTCACAGAAGCTGCTGAGCCAAGTACAGGACCAGATGAGCCCACCCAGGCTTGGCCCGTAGCCCTCCATGGCCAATTTAGCATCACTAAATTTCTCCCATTTGTTTCCCTGGTTCTTGTTACACTTACATAATAACTCTCCCCACCTTCCAAAAAGACCCAAACAAAACCATTAACACACGAAAACCATACTGTGGACTAATTTGAAATTTGGACATGTTTGCCTTTCGGTGGGTGAGGAGAGTAGTTTTAATCATATTTGAGTCAGCAAATTCATTCATGAGGACCTTTATCTAACATCTTTTCTGAGTGAGGCACTACACTAGGTGCTGAGGCAAGAGGGTCTCTACTTTTCTAGGAGCTGACAGGTTTATAAGTGGAGTTTGGGGGACACAGAAAGACTGAGAAAGGAGAGCAAGGGATTGAAGAATGCACTGATCAAAGTCAGAGTGAGGGACTCGAGCCAGAAGGAAACTTGTGACCAATCACAGAAGTACGAGAAGAACTCTAACAGAAGCCAACGCGAGGTGCCATGGGTCTCAAGGAAGCCTTTCCAGGGTTCATTTTGGGTCTGGGAACTTCAAGGTGACTAAGAGTTCACGGAGCAGAGAAGCAAGAGAAAGGCCACCACTCCAGGCAGAGGAAAGAGAGCGGACAAAGGGACGGATGTACAGCAGACCCCAGTGTGATCGGAGAACAGAGAGGAATTTAGAGCTACGTGAGATCAGGCTAGAAAGGGAGGCAAGAATCAACAGCTCTACAGAAGCCGCATAACAAAGAGTTGAAACTTTACTCTCCAGGCTGTGGGATTCAGTGCAGATGTGAACAAAGGACTGGCAGGATAGGGCTCAGGGTTTTGAAAAATAATTTTGGCAGAAATGTAGACAAATGATTAGGGGAGAAACTGGGTGAAGAGTAGCTTTACACTGTAATGTCCAGGAAAGAGATCATCAAAACCTGAAAAAAGACAGTGGGGTTGGAAAAGAAGAAACATAAATAGACTAGAACTGGTGACGCTGGGGTGAAAATAGGAGAATTTAGTACCTAGAGTAGGTGGTTTTGCCACAGACTGGTGAGGGTAGAAGAGGTGAGAAAGAAGGGAGAAAAGAAGTTCAATTTTAGATGTTTGAAACTTGCGCTGCCAAGACTTCTAGGTAAAGATCTGTGATAGACAAGGGGAAATTCAGGGTGGAACCCAGAAGAAGGGTCAAGGCTGTAAGCACAGATTTGGAATTTCATCAAATTTGGCAACTAGCAGGTTATTGGTGACTCGTTGTTCTCTGAAAGAAGAATTTGTGTAGAGTGGTTGACTGAAGCCAGAATACACAAAGTTGAGGAGAGAATGGAAAGTATCTTACATTGTTAGTGAATTACTTCTAACCAGTTCATGTGTGTATTTTCTATTCCTTCCCATGAGTAGAAGCTCCTTAGGGCAGGCATTGTGACACATCTCCCTCGTGTGCCTCACAGCCATGTTGCAGGCACTAACAAACATTTGCTGAATTAAAGAAGAGTAGTGGAGAGGCAGAGTCGTTCGATAAGAAGCCCTTTTCCAGACAGCCCTCAGAAGTGTACTTGGAAGCTCCTGAGATTGCAGACAGCAGCTCTTTCTCTTTCACCTCTGCAAATGAGATTCAGGTTTCCTCCTGGATGAAGGCATCTGCTTATTTTCCATGGATTAACGCTTCCAAGTGAGCAAGAAATGACTTGCCAAGTAGTCTAATTCACTTGGCTGGTGTGTCTCACTTAAAAAGCCATTAACAAGCCAGACTAGAGAGGTGAGGAATGCCCAATTAAGGCAATTGATGCAGTGTCCAAATGCCTAGCAGCTGGGCCCTCCTCCCACTGCTGACCCACTATGAAAATAAGATTTTAACAATTCTTTGATAGCACAGCCAAAACTCTGTCTGGAAGCCATTGAGGCCTGACAAGGGCAGGTTAGAAATTATAGACCATCCTCTTCTTCATGTCTCTGTTTTTAAAGCCCTGAAAGAAACTTTTGTGAATTAGGCCATGATTCCTTAGATGTGACACTCAAAGCACAAGCAACAAAAACAACAAATAGATTAAGTGGACTTCATCAAAATTAAAATTTTTTGCTTCAAAGAATACCACCAGAAAGTGAAAAGACAATCCATAGAAAGGGAGAAAATGCTTGAAAATCATATATCTGATGAGGGACTTGTATGCAGAATAACTCAACAATAAAAAGACAACTCAATATTTTAAATGGGCAAAGCATTAGAAAAGGACTTTATCCAAAGAAGGCATACAAATGGCTAATAAACACATCAAAAGGTACTCAACATTACTAATCACTAGAGAACTGCAATTCAAAACCACAAAATACTACTTCACACTCACTAAGATGGCTAAAATCAGAAAGACAGGCAATAACAAGTGTTGACAAGGATGAGGAGAAATGTAGCCCTCATACATTTCTGGTAGGATTGTAGAATGATGAAGCCACTTTTGAAAACAGTTTGGTGATTAAATATATGGTTACTATATGATCAGCACTCCCACCCATAGGTATATACCCAAAAGAATTAAAAAGATGTTCATACAAAAACCTATACACAAATGTTTGTAGCAACATTATTCATAATAGCCCAAAAGTGAATACAACTGATGAATGGATAAACAAAAGGTGGTAAATTCATAGAGTACAAAATTTTGGCAATAAAAAGAATGAAATATTGACACAAGTTACAATATGAATGAACCTCAAAAATACTATACTAAGCAAAAGAAGCCAGTCACAGGAGGCCACATGCTATATGATTCCATTTATAGAAAATGTCCAGAGTAGTAAATCAATAGAGATAAAAGTAGATTAGTAGTTTCCAGGGACTACTTGTTAGTACTGCTAATAAGTACTTGCTTTGGGGGGGGTCAAAAAAATGAAGAAATTAGGAAATGGTTGTACAATTTTTTGAGTATACTAAAAGCCATTGGATTGTGTACTTTAAAGGATAAATTTTATGGTAAGTGAATTATATCTCAATAAGCTATTATTTTAAAAAGGAAGAAAGAAAACTTACAAATACATACATCTCGCAAGGCCACCTCCTCGAAGAAGAACATAAACAATTTCTGTCCAGGAAGTGAGTCGTGTTAACACAGAATACATCAGTGCTTCGAGAAGAAATTTATTAGTGTCCGATCTTCGTGACTTCTGGTTTCTATGTGGCCACATGGGACAGTTTCTCAGTCTTCCTAATGTATCATCCTCTTTCCATCTTTGTCTTTGTGAACAAAGGAGGAGAAGAGAAAAGAGAGAGAAGGGAAAAGGAGGGAACAGAAGGGGAAGAAGAAAAGAGGGGAGAGGAGGAAGTAGGTACTCAGCAGGGAGAAGAGGGGAGGACAAGAGAAGAGAGAAAACAAGTGTTTGGTTCCAAGAGAGCAGAGTGGGAAAGCACATGCTTCATGTACACAGTGCAAATTATGGATCTCTGACCCAAAACATTTCTAGGCTTAGCATAATAGCCATTTAGTACCACCCCCTCCTTTTAAAAACTGAGGCAGTGATTTGATTAAAGAAAAGCATTAGCTAAGCAAAGGGCTTTAAATAGGGATTGCTAGACTTGAAACCCATTTCCCTAATTCCAAGGAAGCTAAGCGCTCTCAGTTTCCTTCAATTAGATCCAGAGGAGAGGTTAGCTGTTATAACTGCATACTTAGGGAGATGGTGACATTAAAAAAGCTGTAAAGAACAAAAATAGTCTCAGCTTTGATATTGCAAATACATTTTAGAAGCGCTTTTAAAAGAGAAAACAAAAGAATGTTTTCCTTAATGAGAAAATTCAAAGCCAGTCACTGATGAGCGTGGAAGCTGCTTTTGGATGAAAGGAAAAGGTGGGAGAGTAACAACAGCTACTATTTGCTGAACAACTTCTGCACACCAGGCACTGTACATATAAGATCTTTAATCCCAGTAACAGCCCAGCAAGATAAGAACCATCATCTCCATTTAAAGAAAACTTGCTTCCCAATTCCCACTACCTAGGTCCCACATTCAGAGGTATGAGATGATATCTGAGTATACTAAGTGTATATCTGATAACTTTAATGTTTAGAGAAGCACTGTCCAATAATGTGAGCTATATATATAATCTTAAATTTTCTAGTAACCACACTAAAAAAAGGGGGGATTCATTTCAAAAATGTATTTTATTTAACCCAATATATCTAAAATATTATCACTTCAATGTGTAATCAACAATTAAAATTTTGAGCCATTTGACCTTCCTTTTTCAAGATTTTTGTACCAAGCCTGTGAAATCCAGTGTATGTTTTACACTTATAAAGTATCACAATTCAGGCTAGCGACATTGCAAGTATTCAATACCAACACATGGCTAGTGGCTCCCGTTTTGGACAGTAAAGTTCTATAGGGCTCTACAAATTTAAAATTATGACATGCATATTCCTAATTAATATTCACAATAGTTCTGTGACATATTTTGCAGGTAAATAATCTGAGACAGAAGAAATTAAATGGTCTAACAGAGTCACATAGATTATCATCACTTTTTTTCAACAAGAAGGAGAAGGGTTGAGTAAGTAAATAAAAAGATCACATAGCTGTTAGGTGCAAAGCAAGTCTCAAACCAGGTCAGTGCTCTTTCAAAAGTGCTTTACAGTTTGGCATTTTCCACCTTTCTCACTTAAACTTGGAAATTGAATTTAAAAAATAGTATTACAGTAGGCTAAACTGTCAGAACAAAGACAATAGTTTATTTCCAAATGTTCCAATTCTGTGTGTGTGTGTGTGTGTGTAAACACGCATCTGTTAGTTGTGGTGGTGGAGGGTTTACTCTGATCACTAGTTATTCAGGGACTCAAGCTGAGGGCAACTTAGCTGACAGGCTTCCAAGGTCACTCTGGCCACCCCACCCCTATTGTCTGGAAGGGAGAGAACAGCACAGAGGAGACCTGTAGGAAGTTAATGGCCAAGCCTGGAAGTGGCACACATCACTTGTACTCACATTCCAGTGGTGGACACTTTGTCAGATAACCACACTTAACCATAAAGAAGGCTGGGAAGGGGCTTCCCTGGTGGCGCAGTGGTTGAGAGTCTGCCTGCTGATGCAGGGGACACGGGTTCGTGCCCTGGTCCGGGAAGATCCCACATGCCGCGGAGCGGCTGGGCTCGTGAGCCATGGCCGCTGAGCCTGCGCGTCCGGAGCCTGTGCTCCGCAACCGGGAGAGGCCACAACAGTGAGGATGGTCAAACTAAAGAAGAATAGGAGAATGGATTTGGGTGATCAGCCAGAAGTTACTTCTCAACATGGCTAACTAGATATAATTCTGCAAGGAATTGAGAAAGAATGCTAGCAAAGATTAAAGGAGTTAGAAATTATATAGAGACTTGAAAGAGGAGGAAAAGCTGGTATTTGTAAGTACCTTTCATGTAAAACCATGCTAAGTATTTAATGTAGGTTCTCCCAATTAACCTGCACAAAAATTCAATGAAGTGGGCTTCCCTGGTGGCGCAGTGGTTGGGAGTCCGCCTGCCGATGCAGGGGACGCGGGTTCGTGCCCCCGTCCGGGAAGATCCCACATGCCGCGTAGCGGCTGGGCCCGTGAGCCATGGCTGCTGAGCCTGCGCGTCCGGAGCCTGTGCTCTGCAACGGGAGAGGCCACAGCAATGAGAGGCCCGCGTAACAACAACAAAAAAAAATTCAATGAAGTGGGTATCATTTTCTCAGTTTCCCAAAGAAAACACTGAAATTAGTCAAGGTTAAATAAGTTGTCCATGGACAAACAGATAATAATTGTTGGAGAGAGTGCTCTTACAATCTCAAGTTCTTTCCAGTATATCACACCACCACTAAAGAACTAACAGTGAAAAAAACCAGTTACCATTTATGGAGTGCCTGGACTACAATGCACTATGTGATGTATTATACATACGTTATCTTATTTAATCTTCCCAGCAAATCTAAAGACACAAATTGATTTTCCAATTTACATTTAAGGAAACTAAGATCCAGAGAGGATAAGTAACTTCCCAAAGGTCATGTAGCTAAGCTAGTAATAGTTCATAGATTTGAACCCACCTATGACTTCAAAGTGTATATATTTTTCCCCGGAATTAATTTATGAAAGGCCATCTTAATAGGAAAAAGAAGAAATGAGGCAGAGGATAAAAGCTTGCAACTGAGAGGTAGAAATAAAGAGTAGGAAGATAAAAAAAGGAGGAGAATCCAGAAGAAAAGATTAAGGTGCTGAGAGAAGAAACTTCTATTAGCACAGGGCCTTCTTCACATATCATTTCAGCCCTGCATCAGATTTCATAACAAAGTTGTTTCTTCCCAGGAGAATTCAAGGCTCCTATTTCCACATCCTCCCCTCCTCCTCCATGGAAGAAGATTAGGGTTACTGATAGGTCAAGTTCAAGGATGCTGACTTGGACCACATTTTTGGAAACTTGGGAGTTAAAAAGAAGAGCATCGTTGAGGGAAAATGCCCTTCTATGTGTTCTCTCCATGTGACCAGGGTGATGATAAGACTGGACCATACCCTTCAGATTCTGCCTTCTATTGGGCCAACCTGAGAACCCCAGGAAACAGCTGGCGGCCCACAACAGCTCTGCCAACACTCTTGAGGCTGAGCCTCCTTGCTCCTGTGCTTACTTCTTGCTTACTGGACCTTATACATTCTTAAACGGTAAAAATCTAAAATATTGGAGCAGGCTGAGTAAAAAGATAAGGCGGGTTATCTACATTGCCCCAGACTGAGAAAGACTTTAAATGTTCTGATAAAAAGTCGGGACCAAAAAATTCCCTGGACATATCAGGATGTGTTCAATCCAGCACGTGTGCACATGCTACTTTCCGCCCTTAGCAAACATTTTCACACACCTATTTCAACTCTTCCACCAGAAAAAAAGTCCTATCCATCCTTTACAGTTGAAATCCAATGTCATCACTTTCATGAAAGCCTCTCCCCTGTCCTCTGCATAGTTGGTTTCTTCCCCCTCTGAGCTCTCCAGAGATCTTTGTTTATTGTCTACAGAGGCAATGGCGCTGCATTACAATTAGCCATGGCTGCATCACCCATGCCCTTGGCTAAACTGTCGAGCTCCTGGAGGCAGAATGTTTCTGCACATCTAATTTCCAGCACACAGCCAGGCAGGAGACAGATCTTCAACAAACTTCTGTGGATGAACTAAGAAAGGAACACTTCAAAATGCCTCAAGATGGCCTATTGTTCTTTGGTGTTTCAAGAGGCTCAGCTTCTCCTGGCTGAAGGTTGACTCATGCTGTGGGCATCCTCTAGTGCATTTTTCATTTGCTATAATGGCCTCTGCTTATCATGCATCCTATTGATCTGTCTGAACACTGGAATTTATTATGTATTAGATTTCTGTAATAGCTTTCCTCCAAAGAGCACAGCATGATATGTAGAAAACTCCAAGGCAACAGCAAGGAAGACCAGAACAATGACAGCACCTTGTGGAAAATGGAGAGGAAGAGTAGAAGCCGAAGGCTAAGAAGCAATGTCAAGGGAAAGCCACTCCCCTCACAGGAGTGGCAGCCAGCCTCCTGGGAGTCCCATACCGGTCCTGGTCTTAGCCCTGACCCCATCCGTCTCCATGTTTGTTTGACAGTCTGGCAGGAAAAATAGTATGAGAAAGCACTTTGAAAAGTTAAAAGCATCCTACAAATGCAAAGTAATATTATTCCATTATCATTAATCAACATCAACATAATTCATCCAAGAGCAGGAAGTGTTTCATATTCATACCAGTGAGGAGGAAAGTTTGGAGTATCTATCTTCCCCAACTAGACTATACACTCTTCTAAAGCAAGGATCATGCCATATTCATTTTTGCACATGGCATCAAACCCAGCATTGCCATATTTAGAAACGTATTCATTTTGTCAGGAGTCCTCGTGGGTCATTGGGTGTTAAATGCCCTCTAAATAACTTCCTTTCATTCTAGTCTGAATTTCCATGGGAGATGGCCCTAAGAGAAGGAAACAAGTTTTCTTTTCTCCACTTACACTGATTCCCTGATAAATTCTAAGCCTTATATAACCATTTAACTTCTACCATATTTCTGGGAAATCAGGCAAGGGTCAATGTAAGTAAGCATACCTCAGACCTTTCAGCTTTGTTGACTGGCCCCTTCAATGAGCCTAAAGGTGCAGCTGAAATGAGTCCCCACCTCCTCTAACTTACTGAAAATAAATATCAGAATGCCTGAAGGGATGCACTGGCTCCATGTGCCCTTCTACACCCCTCCCCCAGATACCATCACTATGACTCTTCCTCACCATGCCCCAGCCCACTGCACTCAGCTCAGCCCATTCCAGGCCTGGCCAATGGCCCCCCCCCCCTTCAGTGCACTCAGAAACTCAACATAAGCTATCTGAAGGCAGGGGACAGGTTTTACTGGTCTAATGATTCCTAATATGGTATTGGGGACTCTGTCTACTGAATGTTAACTAAATCAGGAAACCATCATTATTTTAAAGAAATTATTGACAAGATCAAAATGACTATTTTATGCCAGTCTAATTAACAGTTTTTATGAGAAGGCTGACCTTTCTATCTAGAAAATTGTGGCAGAACCTTGATCATGAAAACTCAATACATCAAATGGAAAATTGCTTTTACATACAAAGCAAGTAAGAAGTTATAAATTTTTAAAATATTCTTCTGTTATTCAAAGATTGCACAATCATGCTGAGATTACAATCTTGTTTACAATTCTAAACAAGTTGGGAGGCTTCAACCACATCAAAATCATTTCACCTCTCTAAGCTTCGGTTTATCCACTTATAAACTGGGGGTGCTAGAGACAAAGAACATATTTTGAAGGTTTCTATGAGGATTAGAAGGAAGTATAACAAAGATTGGTTCAAGATGGTGGAGTAGAAGGACATGCTCTCACTCCCTCTTGCAAGAACACCGGAATCACAACTAACTGCTGAATAATCATCCACAGGAAGACACTGGAACTCACCAAAAAGATACCCCACATGCAAAGACAAAGGAGAAGCCACAATGAGATGGTAGGAGGGGCGCTATCACAATAAAGTCAAATCCCATAACTGTTGGGTGGGTGACTCACAAACTGGAGAACACTTATACCACAGAAGTCCACCCAGTGGAGTGAAGGTTCTGAGCCACACATCAGGCTTCCCAACCTGGGGGCCTGGCAACAGGAGGAGGAATTCCTAGAGAATCAGACTTTGAAGGCTAGTGGGATTTCATTGCAGGACTCTGACAGGACTGGGGGAAACAGAGACTCCACTCTTGGAGGGCACACACAAAGTAGTGTTCGCCTTGGGACCCAGAGGAAGGAGCAGTGACCCCAGGGGAGACTGAACCAGACCTACCTGCTGGTGTTGGAGGGTCTCCTGCGGAGGCTGGTGGTGGCTGCGGCTCAGAAAGGGACAGGACACTGGCAGCGGAAGTTCTGGGAAGTATACCTTGATGTGAGCCCTCCTAGAATCCGCCATTAGCCCCACCAAGGAGCCCAGGTAGGCTCCAGTGTTGGGTTGCCTCAGGCCAAACAACCAACAGGGAGAGAACACAGCCCCACCCATCCCCAGACAAGCAGATTAAAGTTTTACTGAGCTCTGCCCACCAGAGCAACAACCACCTCTACCCTCCACCAGTCCCTCCCATCAGGAAACTTCCACAAGCCTCTTACATAGCCTCATCCACAAGAGGGCGGACAGGAGAAGCAAGAAGAACTACAATCCTGCAGCCTGTGGAACAAAAACCACATTCACAGAAAGACAGACAAGATGAAAAGGGACAGGGCTACGTACCAGAAGAAGGAACAAGATAAAAACCCAGAAAAACAACAAAATGAAGTGGAGAGAGGCAACCTTCCAGAAAAAGAATTCAGAATAATGATAGTGAAGATGATCCAGGACCTCAGAAAAAGAATGGAGGCAAAGATCGAGAAGATGCAAGAAATGGTTAACAAAGACCTAGAAGAATTAAAGAACAAACAAACAGAGATGAACAATACAATAACTGAAATGAAAACTAAACTAGAAGGAATCAATAGCAGAATAACTGAGGCAGAAGAACGGATAAGTGACCGGGAAGACAGAATGGTGGAATTCACTGCCATGCAACAGAATAAAGAAAAAAGAATGAAAAGAAATGAAGACAGCCTAAAGGACCTCTGGGACAACATGAAACGCAACAACATTCGCATTATCGGGGTCCCAGAAGGAGAAGAGAGAGAGAAAGGACCCGAGAAAATATTTGAAGAGATTATAGTCGAAAACTTCCCTAACATGGGAAAGGAAATAGCCACCCAAGTCCAGGAAGCACAGAAAGTCCCATACAGGATAAACCCAAGGAGAAACATGCTGAGGCACATAGTAATCAAACTGGCAAAAATTAAAGGAAAAGAAAAATTATTGAAAGCAGCAAGGGAAAAACGACAAATAACATACAAGGGAACTTCCATAAGGTTAACAGCTGACTTCTCAGCAGAAACTCTACAAGCCAGAAGGGAGTGGCATGATATACTTAAAGTGATGAAAGAGAAGAACTGACAACCAAGATTACTCTACATGGCAAGGATATCATTCAGATTGGATGGATAAATCAAAAGCTTTACAGACGAGCAAAAGCTAAGAGAATTCAGAACTACCAAATCAGCTCTACAACAAATGGCAAAGGAACTTCTCTAAGTGGGAAACACAAGAGAAGAAAAGGACCTACAAAAACAAACCCAAACCAATTAAGAAAAGGGTCATAGGAACATACATATCGATAATTACCTTAAACGTGAATGCATTAAATGCTCCAACCAAAAGACACAGACTTGCTGAATAGATACAAAAACAAGACCCATATATATGCTGTCTACAAGAGACCCACTTCAGACCTAGGGACATATACAGACTGAAAGTGAGGGGATGGAAAAAGATATTCCATGAAAATAGAAATCAAAAGAAAGCTGGAGTAGCAATATTCATATCAGATAAAATAGACTTTACAATAAAGAATATTACAAGAGACAAGGAAGGATACTACGTAATGATAAGGGGATCAATCCAAGAAGAAGATATAACAATTATAAATATATATGCACCCAACATAGGAGCACCTCAATACATAAGGCAACTCCTAACAGCTATAAAAGAGGAAATTGACAGTAACACAATAATTGTGGGGGAATTTAACACCTCACTTACACCAATGGACAGATCATCCAAAATGAAAATTAATAAGGAAACACAAGCTTTAAATGACACAATAGGCCAGATAGATTTAATTGATATTTATAGGACATTCCATCCAAACACGGCAGATTACACTTTATTCTCAAGTGCACACGGAACATTCTCCAGGATAGATCACATCTTGGGTCACAAATCAAGCCTCAGTAAATTTAAGAAAATTGAAATCATATCAAGCATCTTTTCTGACCACAACACTATGCGATTAGAAATCCATTACAGGGAAAAAACATAAAAAACACAAACACATGGAGGTTAAACAATACGTTATTAAATAACCAAAAGATCACTAAAGAAATCAAAGAGGAAATCAAAAAATACCTAGACAATGACAATGAAAACATGATGATCCAAAACCTATGGGATGCAGCAAAAGCGGTTCTAAGAGGGAAGTTTATAGCTATACAAGCCTACCTAAAGAAACAAGAAAAATCTCAAATAAACAATCTAACCTTACACCTAAAGGAGCTAGGGAAAGAAGAACAAACAAAACCCAAAGTTAGCAGAAGGAAAGAAACCATAAAGATCAGAGCAGAAACAAATGAAATAGAAACAAAGAAAACAATAGCAAAGATCAATAAAACTAAAAGCTGGTTCTTTGAGAAGATAAAAAAATTGATGAACCATTAGCCAAACTCATGAAGAAAAAGAGGAAGAGGACTCAAATCAATAAAATTAGAAATGAAAAAGGAGAAGTTACAACAGACACTGAAGAAATACAAAGCATCCTAAGAGACTCTGTGCCAATAAAATGGACAACCTGGAAGAAATAGACAAATTCTTAGAAAGGCATAACCTTCCAAGACTGAACCAAGAAGAAATAGAAAATATGAACAGATCAATCACAAGTAATGAAATTGAAACCGTGATTAAAAATCTTCCAACAAACAGAAGTCCAGGACCAGATCACTTCACAGGTGAATTCTATCAAACATTTAGAGAAGAGCTAATAGTCATGCTTCTCAAACTCCTCCATAAAATTGCAGAAGAAGGAACACTCCCAAACTTGTTCTGAGGCCATCATCACCCTGATACCAAAACCAGGCAAAGACACTACCAAAAGAGAAAATTACAGACCAATATCTCTGACGAATATAGATGCAAAAATCCTCAAAAAAATACTAGCAAACAGAATCCAAAAAGACATTAAAAGGATCATGTACCATGATCAAGTGGGATTTATCTCAGCGATGCAAGGATTCTCAATATACACAAATCAATCAATGTGATAAAACATATTAACAAATTGAAGAATAAAAACCATATGATCATCTCAATAGATGCAGAAAAAGCTTTTGACAAATTCAACACCCATTTATGATAAAAAAAACTCCAGAAAGTGGGCATAGAGGGAACCTACCTCAACATAATAAAGGCCATATATGACAAATCCACAGCAAACATCATTCTCAATGGTGAAAAATTGAAACCATTTCCTCTAAGATCAGGAACAAGACAAGGATGTCCACTCTAGCCACTCTTATTCAACATAGTTTTGGAAGTGCTAGCCACAGCAATCAGAAAAGAAAAAGAAATAAAAGGAATACAAATTGGAAAACAAGAAGTAAAACTGTCACTCTTTGCAGATGACATGATACTATATATAGAAAATCCTAAAGATGCCACCAGAAAACTACTAGAGCTAATCAATGAATTTGGTAAACTTGCAGGATACAAAATTAATACACAGAAGTCTCTTGCATTCCTATACACTAATGATGTAAAATCTGAAATAGAAATTAAGGAAACACTCCCACTTACCACTGCAACAAAAAGAATAAAATACCTAGGAATAAGCCTACCTAAGGAGACAAAAAACCTGTATGCAGAAAACTATAAGACCCTGAGGAACGAAATTAAAGATGATACCAACAGATGGAGAGATATACCATGTTCTTGGATTGGAAGAATCAATATTGTGAAAATGACTATACTACCCAAAGCAATCTACAGATTCAATGCAATCCCTATCAAATTACCAATGGCATTTTTTACAAAACCAGAACAAAAATCTTAAAATTTGTATGGAGACACAAAAGACCCCAAATAGCCAAAGCAGTCTTGAGGGAAAAAAATGGAGCTGGAGGAATCAGACTCCCTGACTTCAGAGTATACTACAAAGCTACAATAATCAAGACAATATGGTACTGGCACAAAAACAGAAATATAGATCAATGGAATAGGATAGAAAGCCCAGAGATAAACCCAAGCACCTATGGTCAACTAATCTATGACAAAGGAGGCAAGGATATACAATGGAGAAAAGACAGTCTCTTCAATAAGTGGTGCTGGGAAAACTGGAGAGCTACATGTAAAAGAATGAAATTAGAACACTCCCTAACATCATACACAAAAATAAACTCAAAATGGATGAGACCTAAATGTAAGACCAGGCACTATAAAACTCTTAGAGGGAAACATAGGAAGAACACTCTTTGAATAAATCACAGCAAGATATTTTTTGATCCACCTCTTAGTGTAATGGAAATAAAAACAAAAATAAACAAATGGGACCTAATGAAACTTCAAAGCTTTTGCACAGGAAAGGAAACCATAAACAAGACCAAAAGACAACCCTCAGGATGGGAGAAAATATTTGCAAATTAATCAATGGACAAAGGATTAATCTCCAAAATATATAAACAGGTCATGCAGCTCAATATTAAAAAAATGAACAATCCAATTCAAAAATGGGCAGAAGACCTAAATAGACATTTCTCCATAGAAGACGTACAGATGGCCAAGAAGCACATGAAAAGCTGCTCAACATCACTAATTATTAGAGAAATGCAAATCAAAACTACAATGAGGTATCACCTCACACCAGTCAGAATGGCCCTCATCAGAAAGTCTACAAACAGCAAATGCTGGAGAGGGTGTGGAGAAAAGGGAAGGGAACCCTCTTGCACTGTTGGTGGGATTGTAAATTGATACAGCCACTATGGAGATCAGTATGGAGGTTCCTTAAGAAACTAAAAATAGAATTACCATATGATCCAACAATCCCACTACTGGGAATATACCCAGAGAAAACCATAATTCAAAAAGACACATGCACCCCAATGTTCACTGAAGCACTATTTACAAAAACCAGGTCATGGAAGCAACCTAAATGCCCATCGACAGACGAACGGATAAAGATGTTGTATATATATACAACGGAATATTACTCAGCCATGAAAAGGAACGAAATTGGGTCATTTGTAGAGACATGGATGCATCTAGAGACTGTCATACAGAGTGAAGTAAGTCATAAAGGGAAAAACAAATATATATTAACGCATATATGTGGAACCTAGGAAATGGTACAGATGAACCGGTTTGCAGAGCAGAAATAGAGACACACATGTAGACAGCAAACGTATAGACACCAAGTGGGGAAGTGGCGGGGGGTGGGAGTGGGGGTGGGATGAACTGGGCGATTGGGATTGACATGTATACACTAGTATGTATAAAATGGATAACTAATAAGAAAATAAATAAATAAACATTTTTTTTAAAAAAAGAAGGGAGTATAACAAAATAGTCCCTGACACATAGTAGGGCCTCAAATAGTAGTAATAATTATTTATATTGTAATTCTTTCATATGTCTACTTACTAGTAATAATTACAGCTAATCCTCACACAGCACTTTAGTGATGTAGTGCTTCGGGTTAAATTGTGTCCCTCCCCAATTTCATATGTTAAAATTCTAAACCCCAGTAACTAAGAATGTGACTTTATTTGGAGATAGGGTCACTGCAGATGTATTAGTTAAGATGAGGTTATATTGGAGTAGGACAGGCCCCTACTCCAAGCATACTCAATATAAGTGGTGTCCTTATAAAAAGGGGAAATTTGCATATAGACATGCACATAGGGATAAAACCACGTGAAGATAAAGGCAGAGATCAGGAATGCCAAAGATTGCCACCAGGTCACCAAAAGCCCTCAGAAGGAAGCATCCTACCAGCACCTTGATCTAAGACTTCTAACCTCCAGAACTGTGACACAATAAATTCCTGTTGTTTAAGCCACCCGGTTTGTGGTGTTTTGTTACATCAGCCCTTGAAAACTAAAATAGGTGGGTGTTCTTATGACCCCCATTTATTAAAGATGGGGAACTGAAGCACAGGAGTTTATTATTATATCAAGTGAGAGATACCTATTTACTTACTGTTCTAAGAAAATAACCCTGGCTTTTACAGGCATCCCAGGTAGGTAAGGTACTTACTCACATGTGAGTTTGGGCACTAAAAATGTGGGGTGGGTAACCATTTTTCTCTTTTGAACAATGGCTCTGAACAGTTCTTGCTTTTCTCTTGAGAGCCAGAGACCATCAGTTGAGGGACTTGACTCTCGGTGCCCACTACGGAGAACGCCCATGTCAAGTCCTGATACCTCAGGTTTTAAACAGTGGAATCTCTGTGGAGAAGCTGAAGCCCACCCTTCCTGGTTCTGACCAAAGGAGGGCTGTATTTGATGGGGGAAAGGGTAGCTGTTAGCATCTGATTATCTAAGTAGGGCCCTCTGGGGTGCTCTTGTGTATCTTTTTTTTTTTTTTTTTTTTTGCGATACGCGGGCCTCTCACTGTTGTGGCCTCTCCCGTTGCGGAGCACAGGCTCCGGACACGCAAACTCAACGGCCATGGCTCACGGGCCCAGCCGCTCCGCGGCATGTGGGACCTTCCCGGACCGGGGCACGAACCCGCGTCCCCTGCATCGGCAGGCGGACTCTCAACCACTGCGCCACCAGGGAAGCCCTGGGGTGCTCTTGTGAAGGAAGCATTTAAATGTAAATTTGATTGATTTGCTCTTGCTTATATTCCTCATCTTCCATGGGCCCTCTGGGAAGAAGAGAAAGAAATCCACTAATTCCTGATAAGTTGATCCTAGAAACCCTGGTTAAAATGCTGAGACTGTCTATTCAATTTTTCCAAAGCAACAACCTTTCAAAGCAACTAAAAAGTGTTTCTCATGGCTGCCTCTGTTAACTATGAAATGTGTTTGAAGACTGAATGTTCTTGGAACTGCTACACAGAGAAACTCAGGTGTAGAGCCTAGTTTATAAAACAGCACCAGGAGATTCTAGTCAAGAGGGTCAGATGAAGGTATGTAGCATACAAGGCTTGGGTCAGAGACAGGCATCTGCTATTCTGCTATGATTTGCATGGATCCGCAAAAGCACATAGCTTCAGATTGCTTCCCACTGGCCTGGAAGAGACTGAAATCTCACTGGGAAAGAGCCAGTAACTTTGGGTAATTCCTCAGCATGATATTAACATGCAAGTACCCATTCCTCCAACCCCACAGCCAAAATTCTCCTGGAGCATTTCCTGGCTAATAGTGAAGCCAAGGAGGTGGGATCTCAGATCCTAAAGGGGGAAACAGCAGTTTAGTAGGTCCCAGGCCGGCACAGAGGGACTTGGGCGGAAGGGAAGCACAAAAGTACCTGGAGAAAGGTGGAGGGTCAGAGAGCTCTTTCCCCACCCTCAGAGCAAGCCACCAGGAGGCAGTGGCAGTGAATAAAAGCATATGCTCTGGCACCACAGACATGGGTTTAAGTCAGAGCTCTCCCACCTAATCATTTTGTGTTCTTGGGCAAATTATTTAACCTACGTCTCAACCTACATTTTCACATCTATTTAATAAGAACAATAATACCTGATGGCAGTACTTCTTACATTTTTAAAAAATTACCAACCCCCTAAGGAGCCTCTTTAGACATATTATTTAATTGCCCACCTATTAAATTTTAATACACAGTTATACTCCACATCTGTTTATATATTGTACATATATATATATATACTTTACACATAAACAAAGTAAGATTATTTGTTCCCAAGAATCATTTTTGCCCTTGGTTGAGATCTTGACCTGCTATGGAGTATTTGCGTCCTCCCAAAATTCATATGTTGAGTCTCTACTCTGACGGTATTTGGAGATGGGGCCTTTGGGAAATAATTAGGGCATGAGAGGGGAAACCTACTGATGGGAATGTATCCTTATAAGAAGAAGAGAGCTAGTCCTTTCCCTCTGTACTCTCCACCATGTGAGGCTACAAGGAAGAAGGTGCTCATCAGATACCGGATCTTGAACTTCTCAGCCTCTGAAACAGTGAGAACTAAATGTTTATTGTTTAAAACCACCCAGCCTATGGTAATTTGTTGTAACAGCCCAAGCTGACTAAGACTCGTCCCTATTGATAATGCATGCCATACAGGGTTCTTGTTAAAGAGTAAACGATACACTGTAGACGAAGTTCTTAGTATAATGCTAGCACTAACCCATCAAGCATGGGCACTGCCTGTTTAGAACAGGTAAATGCTCTAACAGCTGGTCATCCATATCACTGCATAACCTGTGTGGTAGGTTAGACGGGAGGTCATAACTCTTCACTCTCCTGTACAGACATTATACACCCACACCTTGCCTTGACCTCATGGTTGGTGGATGCCCTTCCCCACTCTTCACTTTTGAGTTTGCCTGTGAGCTTGCTTTGGCCAATGGATGTTAGATTACTCTCAACTAAAACT
Source organism: Monodon monoceros (assembly GCF_005190385.1). Taxonomy (NCBI): domain Eukaryota; kingdom Metazoa; phylum Chordata; class Mammalia; order Artiodactyla; family Monodontidae; genus Monodon; species Monodon monoceros. Next base: position 115,071,085 of record NW_021703774.1, read on the forward strand.
TTCAAGTCTTTTTTATAATATAGCTGCTAACCCGCATCTCACGCATCCTATAACTATGCAGGTGACTTTTTTGTAATTGAAAGCAGGTCTTTATTTATAACTCTCTTAATTTTAATCATATTAGAAAACACCAAATCTAACTAAACAGGACTCTTCCAGTGCTAACACTGTATGAATTGGTAGTTCCAGTATTTATATCATTATTACTGGAAAGGAATTTGAGAGAAAGTGAAGGAACCAGGCGGGATGGGTGTAGTACAGCAGCAGCAAACATGAACCGAGCATTTACTATAAAGTAAGCACTATTCCAGTCCATTTAGAGACTTTATTTTTTGATCCTATAACAATCCTAGGAGGCGGGCACTCCTCAAGTGCCCGTGTCTCAGAGGCTTGGTGAGGTTAAGTACAGTGTCCAAAATCATACAGTTCCTAAGTGGTAAAACCAGGAATTGCTCTGGCTCCAAAGCTCAGGCCCATAGGTTCCTATAGCAGAGAGACTTTCCCTGATCTCATGCTGATAGGTGGCTCATATGGGTCTATCTCTGCTTGGCTAGTTCCTGTAGACCAGGGATCCCCAACCCCCAGGCCGCTGCGTGTTAGGAACTGCACAGCAGGACGTGAGTGGCGGGCAAGCAACAAAGCTTGGTTCCCCCTCGCTCACACTACTGCCTGAACCATCCCCCCACCCCTGCCCATCCGTGGAAAAATTACTGCTGCTGTAAACCACTCAGGCCTTGCATTAATATCAGGTCAGGAGTTTGTCATTGCTTTACCATAGGTCGTACTTGTTGCTTCTTCCAAGGTACAGGTTACCCAAAGGAGGAGGGACAATAGTCACCCAGCACCGGGAAGCAGGACTTGTTGGTGAGGATAGAGGGATCTAGGGAGTAATTTATTGACTGTTCAACTACAGCCCTACTATCCTGGAAAAGAGGAATCTAAGCAGGACACGTAGAGGGCCTTAGAGAAAGGAGCTCCTCTGGTTGGATGAAATATACAAAGGACGCTCCTTGGGCAGGGTCAATTGGAAAAAGGGCCCTTTCTCCCAAATGGCCAGGGCATAGGCTTGGTGTCACCTGAGTGGAATGTAGGCTGGGATTCAGAGTCCATTCATGTCCTCTCAGGCAAGGGAATTTGTTCAGATCCAATTTCCCCAAATGTACCCAGTGGCCATGGAGTGGGTGAATGGACCTCCCTATAGATCACCCAGTACCACTCTCACTACCACTAGATGTTAAACCCTACTGACAACACAGAAATAAGCTCAGAGGCCACCTGCTATGGTCTGAATGTTTGTGTCCCCCCAAAATCCATATGTTGAAATCCTAATGCCCAATGTGATAGTATTAGAAGGCAAAGACTTTGAGAGGTAATTAGCTCATGAGAGCAGAGCCCTCGTGAATGGGATTATTGCCTTTATAAAAAAGGCTCCAGAGAGATACCTTGCCCCTTCCACCATGTGAAGACACAGCAAGAAAGCACCAGCTATAAACTAGGAAGATGGCCCCACCAGAATGTGACCATACCTTGATCTTGCACTTCCCATCATCCAGAATTGTGAGAAATAAATTTTTGTTCATAAACCACCCAGTCTGTGTTATTTTGTTATAGCAGCCCTAATGGACTAACATACCACCATATGATGGATAAATACTATCAACTTTGGGAAAGCACACTTCCTTGAACTATATTAGTCATAGATAGTCATAGCTAGTTTCAATGTTGCTGGTTACTGGTGCATCTCTCTATCCAGTGTAGACCACTACAGATAAAACAATTCTGAGTATGCGTCTTTGTAAAGTACTACATGGTGTTGTGCTAAAGAGCTGGATTCTGGTATCAGATTTCCCAAGATCAAAGTCTGGCCCTGTTAAGTACAAACCACATGAACTTGAATAAACCTATACCATTTTTCTGGATTCCACATATATGTGTTATTATACGATATTTGTTTTTCTCTTTCTGACTCATTTCACTCTGTATGACACTTTCTAGGTCCATCCACATCTCTACAAATGACCCAGTTTCATTCCTTTTTATGGCTGAATAATATTCCATTGTATATATGTACCACATCATCTTTATCCATTCCTCTGTTGATGGACATTTAGGTTGCTTCCATGTCCTGGCTATTGTAAATAGTGCTGCAATGAACATTGGGGTGCATGTGTCTTTTTGAATTATGGTCTCCTCTGGGTATATGCCCAGTAGTGGGATTGTTGGGTCATATGGTAGTTCTATTTTTAGTTTTTTAAGGGACCCCCATACTGTTGTCCATAGTGGCTGTATCAATTTACATTCCCACCAAGAGTGTATGAGGGCTCCCTTTTCTCCACACCCTCTCCAGTAATTATTATTTGTAGATTTTTTGATGATGGTCATTCTGACCAGTGTGAGGTGATACCTCTTTCTAGTTTTGATTTGCATTTTTCTAATAATTGTGATGTTGAGCATGCTTTCATGTGTTTGGTGGCCACCTGCATGTCTTCTTTGGAGAAATGTCTATTTAGGCCTTCTGCCCATTTTTGGATTGGGTTGTTTGTTTTTCTGATATCGAGCTGCATGAGCTGCTTGTATATTTTGGAGATTAATCCTTTGTCAGTTGCTTCATTTGCAAATATTTTCTCCCATTCTGAGGGCTGTCTTTTCATCTTGTTTACGGTTTCCTTTGCTGTGCAAAAGCTTTTAAGTTTAATTATGTCCCATTTGTTTATTTTTGTTTTAATTTTTATTACCCTAGGACGTGGGTAAAAAAAAGATGTTGGGGGCTTCCCTGGTGGCGCAGTGGTTGAGAGTCCGCCTGCCAATGCAGGGGACACGGGTTCGTGCCCCAGTCCGGGAAGATCCCACATGCTGCGGAGCGGCTGGGCCTGTGAGCCATGGCCGCTGAGCCTGCACTTCCAGAGCCTGTGCTCCGCAATGGGAGAGGCCACAACAGTGAGAGGCCCGTGTACCGCAAAAAAAAAAAAAAAAAAAAAGATGTTGCTGTGATTTATATCAAAGAGTGTTCTGCCTATGTTTTCCTCTAAGAGTTTTATAGTGTGTGGCCTTACATTCAGATCTTTAATCCGTTTTGAGCTTATTTTTGTGTATGGTGTTAGGGAGTGTTCTAATTTCATTCTTTTACATGTAGCTCTCCAGTTTTCCCAGCACCACTTATTGAAGAGGCTGTCTTTTCTCCATTGTATATTTTTGCCTCCTTTGTTATAGATTAGGTGACCATAGGTGCGTGGGTTTATCTCTGGGCTTTCTATTCTGTTCCGTTGATCTATGTTTCTGTTTTAGTGCCAGTACCATAGTGTTTTGATGACTGTAGCTTTGTAGTATAGTCTGAAGTCAGGGAGCCTGATTCCTCCAGCTCCATTTTTCTTTCTCAAGACTGCTTTGGCTCTTCGGGGTCTTTTGTGTTTCCATACAAATTGTAAAATTTTTTGTTCTAGTTCTGTGAAAAATGCCATTGGTAATTTGATAGGGAACAACCATTCTAAAAACAGAATTACTATATGATCTAGCAACATCACACATCTGGAAATATATCCAAAAGAAGTGAAAGTAGGATCTTGAAGAGATATTTGTATGCCCATGTTCATATCAGCATTATTCACAATAGCCAAAAGGTGGAAGCAACACAAATGTCTGACAGATGAATGGACAAACAAAATATGGGGTGTGCATGTGTGTGTGTGTTTGTGTGTGTGTGTGTGTGTACACACACAATGGAATGTTTTTTGGCTTTAAAACGGAAAGAAATTATGATACATGCTACAATATGGATGAAACTTGAGGGACATTATAATAAGTGAAATAAGCCAGTCACAAGAAGACAAACATTGCATGATTTCACTTATATGAGATATCTAGAGTAGCCATATTTACAGAAACAGAAAGAAGAATGGTAGTTGCCAGGGCCTGGTGAGAAGTGGAAATGGGGAATTGTTTAATGTGTACAGAGTTTCAGTTTTTCAAAATGAAAAAGTCCTGGAGATTGAACATCATACACTTAAAAATGGTTAAGATGGTAAATTTATGTTAGCTGTATTTTACCACAATTGAAAATAATAAAATTATAAAAATTTTAAAAAACAGCCATTTTCTTGGCTCACAATTCTCAGGAACAGCAATTTGGGCTGGACCTTGCCTGCAGTCATGTGGCTCAGCTGGACCTGGTTTGTTCAAGGTGGCTTCTGTAATGGTTAATTTTATTTGTCAACTTGACTGGGCCACGGGGTACACAGATATTTGGTAAACATTATTCTGGGTATGCCTGTGAGGGTTTTTCTAGATGAGATTAACATTTGAATAGGCAGACTGAGTAAAGCAAATTGCCCTCCTCAATGTGGGTGGGCCTCATCCAATCCATTGAAGGCCTAAATAGAACAAAAAGGCTAGGTGAGAGAGAATCTGCTCTGACTGTGTTTGAGCTGGGATGTCAGTCTTCTCCTGCCTTTGAAATCAGACTCAGACTGGAACTGTAGCACCAGCTTCCCTGGGCCTCCAGTTTGCCAAATGCAAATCCTGGGACTTCTTAGCCTCCATAACTGTATAAGACATTCCTTATAATAAATATCTTTATAAATCTAGATCTAGATATATCCTATTGGTTCTGTTTCTCTGGAGAACCCAGACTACTACAGCCTCACTCAAATATCAAGGGGTTGGTGCTAGCTCTTGGCTGGACCTCCCAAACTGTGTGGTCTTTCATCCTAGCCCTGTGTTCCCAGGGTGAGAGAGGAAGCAGTGGGACCTCTCAAGACCCTGGCTTGCAAGTTGCAAAACATCACTTCCACCACAGTCACTTGGTCAAAGAAAGTCACACAGTTATCCTAGATTCAAAGAATGGAAAAATAGACTCCCCTCATGGAGTGGGGAGGGGTAGACATCAAATTTAGATTGCAAACGTGCATGCATAAGCAGGGAAGGAGTTATTATAAGGATCTTCACAAAGAAACTACCACTTAAGGTGACCGGAGTAAAGTGCTAAGGACAGTGACTAGCATATAGTAAGTATTCAGTACAGGACTGTTATGTTTTGTTATGTTTGTTGTTGTTGCAATTCTTTGAAATCCAGAAATGTTTGCCAATTGACAAACCAGAGTTGATTCTGATATCTTTCCAATGTATTTCTCCTGACCCCAAAGATGAGGAAAAGTCATCAGTTACTAATGGGCATCTACATCTCAGTCTTTATATATCTAAATATATAAGACATATATTACATGTTAAGATATTGTATCTTATATAAGATGTATGTCTTATATCTTATATACATATCTTATACATAACTTTCTATATCTAAAACCTTTTTTAAAAAGGCAAACCCCAAACTAAAATATGAAATTTAATAATGTTAATCTCACAGTTTTCCTATAAACTGATAATCAGTAAGTTTACCTAATCATACTTGAATAAAATTAAATTATTTTGAAAAAATGCTTAGACTCCAGTACATTTCCATAGGATCCTAATAAAAGATAATGTGAAAATAATGTACATCTTTCACCATGAACAATGTTTAAGTACTTTTGTACCTTCTTTTCTTTTATCTTATTAAAGCTCCATAATTGCAATTTTTAAATATAGTAATAATGGAATGAACACAGATAATGAACTCAGTGCAGAAAGAACCAAATATAACAACAAAATAAGGTGTGATACGGTTACAAACTGTTCTTAGGCCATTGTTCCAACTCTTATCTTAACACTCACATGTACTCCAAATTTGAGGAGAGGTTACTGTTGGAATGTCATTGAATTTTCATTAGAAAAAAAAAAAGGAATAACTTGGCTTTTGTTTCTCAGATCTGTTGTACTGGGTCCTATTATCAGTACAAACAAGAGTATGAGGAAGTTGGAGCTTCTAAGCCAGCTTGTCTATAAGCAAGTATTAGCCCTTTGGTGACCCGCTAAACTCAGATCTCCTATTTCCAAAGCTTTTGAGGATAATATTTGAAAAGGTTTTCCTTTATACTTTAACATTAAGAAGAGCCATTGGCCATTGATCTCTGTCACAAAGAAGCCCTCTGCTCCTCCCTACTTGGTGCCAGGAGAATGGAGTCCTCCATCAAATAGAAATACCTAACACATGCCTTGACATTTAGTAATGTGCTTTACTGCTCTGCCCTTTCCACACGTGGAAAGGCAACTGGGAGGGCCATGGTGCATCTCTCTCAGGCCAGTCACAGCCCCTCCTGAGCTAGGAAATGCTAATGTACCCGAAAAAACAACAGCCACATGGGATCAGCCACCTACGGAGATTAAAAAGTCCTCCTGGATAATATCATTCCCTGTCCAACCAGGCCTTGTGGAGATAAGCGAAGACCAACCAAGTGAGAACAAGCACAGGCTATTTATCCAGCGCTTGCTACAGCGAGGGAGTCAGCTAGTCACGGTCGGTCACTTGTGTTTTTGCAGAGACTCGAAGGCAGGCAGAGGAGTGGGAAAGTTTCCCATGGTGGAAAGAAGGGAAGGCTTCAGGCGTGTCCTGATTGAAGTCCGTTGGCACAGGGAAGCTGGAAACAGGCTAACTAGAAATGGGACATGCTATGTGACTGGTTAGTTGGGCATATTTGGCTTTCTCTGGTTGGTCCTTAACTAGAAGTGGGAAGAAGAATTAGGGAAGCTGTCAGTCATTAATCAAGTCCTGGCCACGTGAGGCTGAGTGTTACCAGAAGTTGTTGTTTAGCTTCCTGGATTGTTACTAGAGATAGCATGATTTCCTAGAGTCTCTGGGCTATTTATTGTAGATAAGGGGTTAGTTTCCTGGGCAGGTTGCTGCAGGTCATAGGTCAAAGTTCTATTTTTATATATGGTCTGGCACACTGTGTGTATATTCGGTCTCTCAGCGCAACATGAAACCTAAGCCAGTGCAGCGAGCATTAGCCTGGTGAGTCTAACTTGAATCTGATAAAGCCTATCTGAATGTAGGGTGACTCTCTTCCCCAAGCTGCTTTATTCTCTGTTCAGATGTCCGTAAACATTTATCATCTGAGAATGATCGTCAACACACAGGGCTCTCTCCCTGACTGGTGTGAACTTCTCCAGGCAGAAACAGTGGCTTATGTTGCTTCATTTCAAACTTACAAACTGATATACAACAAACAATTTGAATCTAAATTTACTCTCAGCTAAAATAAGAAGGGTTACACATTTTATGTTTTCTTACAATATGAAGCATGTCTCATTTACAGAGATAACATTTTTCCTGGAAGTAAACCAAGTGGGAGACTGAGGAACAAATAATTAAAAAATAATTTGTAAGGCGGGCATAATAGTTCCTCCAGAGTTCTGAGACCCACTTCTTACAGGGTTTTTAAATGTGCTGCAACAGTTTGACCCAGAGCACAGAGTACACACAGAAATGTGGTGGATTAATAAGTCAGACACAAAATAGAGCTGAAATGAATCTGAAAGAGCTTCATGTGCACTGGTTCCAAACTGACCTCTCTTTCTGGGGTAACCAGATCACCTATGAATTAACCTGGTTAATACAAGTGTTTAAGGAAAAGAATTGGATTCATGCCATAAATTTCTCAGGTTAATGCAAGATGGAGAAGAAAGCTCAACCTTGGTCAGAGAGCTTGTTTTTACAGGAGTCATGATTTGATTCATAGTATTACTGAAACCTCAAGGCTTTGCTTAAAATTTGGCACTCTTGAACTATAATGTTCTTAAAAATTCCTAAGCGGTAGGCAAACCACTATGCCATGGTTTATTTCCAACATTTCAATAGGAAAATCCATCCTCATCTAGAGCAAATATATTTTGCTATAATATGCATCTTTCTGCCTTGACATCCTAACCTCAATTCTCTTGAGCCCGAAGCATAATTGTAGCTGATTGGTGTTTACCTCCAGAAACACACTTTGTTAACAAAGTAATGAAATTAAATGTTCCACAAATGGGTACTTGCAGGTTTTAGATATTTCCCACTGCCCCGCCCCGAACACAGATTATAGAAACCACATCCCTTACAGAAAAGCTCAGCACAATATTTTCCAAGGTCTTAGTATAGTCCAGCTGCAAATCTCTTGCAGCACTTTTGATACATGCTATATGGTCACATGAGAACAAATAATCCTAGAAATACGCTCATACTCAATACATGCTTATTATTAATGTAATTGAACTTTTAAAAAGAGTAAGAAGGAAGTTTTGGCATTTTCTTCCCTAAATATTTTTTAAATATAGGTCAGAAATTCACCCAGTCAGTATCAGGGTGACAACCTAAATTGCTGCGAAAACACACATCCAGTAAGTGGGATTTTAAACCCTGATATGTGCACAACACAATGATACATTTGTATCTATTTAGAGTAAAAATTCTAGTTTTTTTCAATTTTTATTGGAGTATAGTTGATTTACAATGCTGTGTTAGTTTCAGGTATACAGCAAAGTGAATTGGTTATACATACACATATATCCACTCTTTTTTTTTAGATTCTTTTCCCATATAGACCATTACAGAGTACTGAGTAGAGTTCCCTGTGCTATACAGCAGGTTCTCACTAGTTATCTGTTTTATAGATAGTAGTGCGTATATGTCAATCCCAATCTCCCAATTTATCCCTGCCCCCCTTACCCCCTGGTAACCGTAAGTTTTATTTTCTAACTGTGTGACTCTGCTTCTGTTAAATTCTAAATACCTGCTACGGCTTTAATTCGTTTTGCAGGTATTTACTAAGTGCTGCCTCTGTGCTAGGCATCAAGTTGGTGATGAAGATACAAAAATGGGTAAATACAGCCCCTGCCCTCAGGACTTCACTGTCTAGTGATAAATTCAGATGGACAAACAAACAAACAAATAGTTTTAATACTACGTGATAAATGCCACAAGAGAGATTGATCTTCAAGTTCTCAGGCATCCAAAATGAGAAGGCAATGACCTCTTCCAGGAAGGACCTGGGAAGGCTGACATTCAACCCAGATACCAGCACGATACTAGATTTTTTTTTTTTTTTTTTTTTTTTTTTTGCAGTACGCGGGCCTCTCACTGTTGTGGCCTCTCCCGTTGCGGAGCACAGGCTCCGGACGCGCAGGCTCAGCGGCCATGGCTCACGGGGGGCAGCTGCTCCGCGGCATGTGGGATCTTCCCGGACCGGGGCACAAACCCGTGTCCCCTGCATCGGCAGGCGGACTCTCAACCACTGCGCCACCAGGGAAGCCCACCATACTAGATATTTACAGCCCGAGTCCACTTTGACTGATCAGGGCCACAGCACTCCTGAATGTAGGGGAGGGAGGAGTTCCAGGGTTCAGAAAAAAAATAGGGATATGCTTCCTGAATTTACCTGTCAGTTTGCACAGCCAACTGACATTTCCAGTTGCATCTGGTTTTGACTTCATTGTAAACTCAAATTATTTTGGGGCAACAAAAAACAAACAATAAAAAAGGAAAAACAAACCTGTATTTCTGCCTGATAAATAAATATTTCTCTTTTTATCACAAAAGTCAGTTAAACCTAACCCAGGGACTGGAATTATTCTCTGGGATTTCCAGTTGTGGGGATTCTAGTAAAACTCCATTTGCCATCTCTAACAAGATTCTTAATAACTATATTTGTAAATATTTTTAATTGAATGCAACACTCTAGAAGAAAAAAGAAGTCATTCCAGTCTAGGGTCCCTTGAGAGCAAATAGGCCCCAGCATTAGAGACATCTGTCCCTAGGTTGGCACTAAACGCCAGGCCAAACACTGATCCTGAATGTACTTTAGAAGACAACAAAGTGAATTCTCTTTTTCAGAAGAAACACACAGTATTAAGTCAAATTTCAATATTTCTCACCCTCCCCTATCTGCCAGACAAGAAGAAAACCCAGAGTGTGGTATTTTATACCCGTAGTCTGGGTGCAATTGATTTACTTTCATTAGAATCATTCATCTATCAGGGCTGAAAACATAAATGTCAAAGCAGCCGTAATATATCTGCACCAATAAAGTCATCGGTTATGCTTTTATACCACAGAGAGAGAGAAGACTTTATTAACCTTCATGAGGATTAAACACAAAAATAACATTAAAAGAAAACACTTGGGGGTATTTTGGGTGACTGGTGTGTGTGGGGGTGAGTGGAGTGGGGTAGGATGAAGCAAGTAAGTAATAATTGGGGTCCTAAGATGAGCAGAAAAAGTGGCTCTTCAAATAAAATAGCTCCTTTCAGAGCTTAAATCTTTGATTCCCATACAACATGCATTGCCCTCTCATCCCAATTTGTCATCATTTTCTCTCCATGGTGTAATTCATAGATGTATGCAACTTATTAGCAAACATTTTCCCCACTTTTCTGCAAGCTATTATCTAGGTAATACTATTTCCTTACAAAATGAGCGGGCATTAACTAGGCTCTCTAAATCCAGTGAAGCAAATGGCAGGTTAGAAACTGCCTCCAGAATAAATAGTGACATAGGCAATGCTACCTTTGGGGGCCTTAAATGTTATTGTTGGTGGGGTACGGGGGGGAAGGTTCTTTTCCTTCTTTAATGGGTCTGTTTTTCCCCTCATGTTTGTAACAGCTCCTTTTCTTACCTCCATCAGTGGCTAATCTCAGGAAAAGGAGCTTCTGACGGACTCATCAGACTAATAGTCATCACGTGAAAAGTATAACGCGTTCTTCACAGGGGACAAAGCCTTAAGCTAAAGTAACAAGTTTCTAATTATGAAATTCCTGGCATCCACACACAGGAATGGGGACTGAGGAAGGGTTGTTCTTTGGACAGAAGGCATGAAATTCAATATCAGATTAAATCTCATTTCAGGAAATTTAGAGGCTCTTTAAAGTCTTTGGGAATAGTGGATTTTGATTATATCGAATATACGAAATAAGGAAGGCTTTGTCTCATAGTTAAGCAGGTAGGTGCTCAGTTTCTCAGCAGACAAAAATAAAAGAGGGCTTCAGAAGAGCATCACAAGAATCACTGCATTGGCTGCTGTTCAACCCCTGTTCTTGATCCACAAGTCAGGAAGCAGCCATCTGCTTAGGTAGCTAGCTGTCCTATAATGCCAGGTTGCCACCCATGCAGTCTGAAATAAACTAAGCTGACCCTCCTGCATTCTCTGCTATCATCAGACGCCCACAATATCAACTAAATCTCCAGGGACCACAACTCCAGACCAGATCTCCCTTTTCATAAGGGATTCACACACCCTCCAAAGTCACCTGGTGAGAAAACAGTGCACTTTAATACAAGACAAAGGCTATCCTGTCATGCAGAACTTTTTATCAGGCTGATTTAGGGGAAATCTTTCTATCTATCTAGGCCCTTTGTCCCCTTGGAGATTTACTGAGAAGCTAATAAGCACCAAAATCAATCTCCAGCACCAGAAATCTCTTGTTTCATAAAACTTAGAGGAATCAATTATAACCTGTTTGTGTTGAACAGAGAATCAATATACTATTATTTAACACAGGAGACCAAGATACCTCATCCAGAGGACAGAAAACTTGATGTCCAGCTTACATAAACATTGCAAGAAGGCAATGTTGATTCCAGCACTATGGCTCTGTAAGACAGTCTCAGCTCTATCTAAGTAAAGAAGGACCTTCCAACCGACCATCTGCCTATTTGTTAAACAAATGTTTAATGAGCATTTACTTTGGGCCAGCACCATCCTCTAGGCTGGGTCCACACAGCTGAACAGAATACATTTCTTGTCCTCAAACTGAGGGGGGGAAATGTGATAAGTATTATAAGGGAGGCAAAAAAATGAGAGAATAGCATTTTGTTCCTGACAAAGGCAATAAAATCTCTCCAGAGAAGGTGGCCCTGGAATAAAATCTTGAAGGTAAAATAGAAGGTTCACCAGACAAAGCCAAGGATGAAGAAAAGGCATCGCAAGCAGAATGATCATCAGTGTCAAAGGCAGGAATGTATGGATGAACAGAGGGGTCAGGAAATGTTGAACAGGTCAATGTGAGGGGAGCATCACATGATGGCTGGAGGTCACATGTAAAGTTGGATAGGTGTGTTTCTGATGAAAGAGTTAGGATATTCGAGAGTGGGTCAAGGATGCCTTTGAGACTTAGACCAAAACTCTGGATCCTCTACTCATAAAATTTTGCATACGTACTCAGAGAGTTCACCAATTTCTTGACTGCAATTTGTAGACCCAGGTTTAAGAATTCCTAAAGCTAATATAAAAAAAAAAGTTCTGAAGAACCTAGGGGCAGGACAGGAATAAAGATGCAGACATAGAGAATGGACTTGAGGACACAGGGAAGGGGAAGGGAAAGCTGGGACGAAGTGAGAGAGTGCCATGGACATATATACACTACCAAATGTAAAATAGACAGCTAGTGGGAAGCAGCCGCATAGCACAGGGAGATCAGCTTGGTGCTTTCTGACCGCCTGGAGGGGTGGGATAGGGAGGGTGGGAGGGAGATGCAAGAGGGAGGGGATATGGGAATATATGTATACATATAGCTGATTCACTTTGTTATACAGCAGAAACTAGCACACCATTGTTAAAGCCATTATACTCCAATAAAGATGTTTAAAAAAAAAAGGAAAGAAAGAATTCCTAAAGCTAGGAGGTTTTAGCCAGAAAGTCTACATAATTAAGTGTTTTTTTGAGGGTGGTGGTGGTGAGGGGGATCATCCTGGCATCAATAAGCAGAACGGAAAGGTGAATTAGTAGAGTCAGTACAACAGAAAAATGTTGAAATATTGTAGAAAACACCACTGAACAGGTTCTTAACTGTACTGGACAATGCCTCTCACTGTTGTGGCCTCTCCCGCTGCGGAGCACAGGCTCCGGACGCGCAGGCCCAGCAGCCAAGGCTCACGGGCCCAGCCGCTCCGTGGCATGTGGGATCCTCCCGGACCGGGGCATGAACCTCTGTCCCCTGCATCGGCAGGTGGACTCTCAACCACTGCGCCACCAGGGAAGCCCAGTAACATGGATTTTTGTAAGCTCTAGCCTGGATACTTCCAAAACCACATTTCAAATGTTTAATTTTTAACACTTAGAGCTTTCAATGAGGCCAAAAATGGAAAGAAAAAAAAAAAAAAAACAGAGATGAAAAGAGAATTTCAGAATTCTCTTCTTCAAGAGGGTGGCCACCCAGCAACAGACCAATCATTCCCCTATTCATCACTCACATTACAGAGTCAAAAACGCAAGTTCATTCTTTCAACACAAAGCTCACGCGCCAAGAGCTGGGTAACAAAATTGCATGGAGTGTGAAACGGCAGAGATATTCCTTGAGTCAAAGTATTTTTATCTTAATAATTCTATACCAATAACCTGTACACTTAAATTACGTGAGAAATCTATCATATGCTATAAGAAACAAGCAGATACAAGCCTATTCCAAGGATTACATTCAAGTCTGACAAGAAATGCATATCTTACTGTTTTCCTCTTTTGTTTTGAATTGCTGAGCACATGAAATGAAAGGAAAGAGGGAGGGCAAGCAAAAGTAGGGTAACAGGTCCTCGTTGCTGATCACTTAGTCAAGAGACTAGGACTCGGAATGATGGATGAAAGATGATCTGAACAACATATGACAAAATATATTCCAAGGAGTATATGGGGAGAAGCCCAGCAACGGTTACAGCCTGGTGAGAGCCACAGTTGGTCCTACGGTATTTTAGGCCCTTGTACAGCCAAGTCCACATTACGGTGATGGCACAAAACAATAATAGCTTTGTTACAGGGCACATAGTTGGAACTAGAACCGAGACCTTTTGGACTTTTCCCAATTGCAGCACTCTTTGCACCGCAAAACGTTGAGTTGGTTTCTCGGGAAATTAATCAAATTACACTTCATGACTCTGATCCATGTGCCTCTACAACTCATCTTCATTAGGGGTTCCGGAATGCAAAGAGTTTCCTGATACTTACATCTCACACCAATCATTCTCTCTTCCCAACAGAAGCAGTCCTGCAATCTTCAGTTTACAAGGGCTTCCCACCTCATCCCCAGGAGGATCCCTATTCCAGGTGCACCAGTCTGCACTAACCAATCCAAAGCCATCCTGGCCACCAGGTGAGAATAAACTGCTAAAAGCTCAGGTTTGTGCCCTAAGGGCAGGGGATAACCTGGGTGACAAGTGCTATCTTTGGACATATCAGACCACGCACCTATCAAGACTGGGATGGTGTTCACCAGGCTTCTGCAATATTTTTGAAACTGTAAATGTCCCGATCAGGCACAATTTGAAGTTCTTGCTCTTGTAAATATCTCTGAGAAGAGGAAGACCCCAATAACACCATGGCATGCTCCCAGCTCCAGGCATCTGCATGAGCTACTTCCTTGGTCCAAACCCCCTCTCCCACCACAACAGCTTCACCAGGTTACCTTTCACTGCCCCTTCAGGACCTGGCTTATATCTTACTTCTTCCAGGAGGAGGTCCTTGCCACCTCCCCCCATGTCAGAGTTAGGCCACCTTCTACTATGTGCTCCCATAGTGCTTCCCCCTAAGTTACAATGATCTGATTACTTGTTCATACCTGTCAGTAGATTACAAGACCTGTGAAGGCCTGAGTAGCCCCATTACCTGGCATATAGTAGACACTCAAGTATTAACTAAATGGAATGAATGACTCAATTAATCATGCATGAAGATATGAGATAGTTTAAAAATGAACCAAATTGCTGAAATACTTTTAGTCTGTGTAAAACGCATGTATTTAAAGAACAACTGTAAACAATGGGAATTAACTTGTGTAATATGCATACTCTCAACACCTAATTTTTTCTGTCTCTAATGTCTGCCCCAAAATACAAAATTAGTATAGACAGGCCTTTAAGAAATTACCTATAATCATACTATGAAGTTCCAGGGCAAAAAGTTGAGAAGTTTTACCCTATCCTCATACTTGTGATGAAATTTACCAGATTATTAAGTGAGCTCTTTGAAATGTGAACCAGGGAACCTTCAAAAAGTTAAGAGAAAATTATAGCAAAAAGAAATTAATTGGGAAAAATGTTTCTACTCTAGTAGAGTTTGCCATTATAGATTTTCAAGCAAAATCATGTTTACAAATAGCAGTAATAAGCCTCTTCTTCATTCACTGATAAGTAACTTCTCCGTAACAACCACGATGAGTCACAGAAATGACTCAGGTCTGGGACAGGCTACATCTCAGGAAAACAGAGAAAGATCTAGAACCACTCCATGGGTCTCTAGAGATCCAATTCTCCAACACCAGCTTGCTTAACACAAGAACTATAACTGAGTTAGAGGAAGCAAAGTCTATGTGTCAAATATGTCACTTCTACCATGGAATTTTATTCAGTTACAGACAGAAAACTGCACACTATCAAATAATGACATTTCATACATGTCATATGACATGTTTGCCATATCCAACCCTACAGCTGCCTCAGGCCACTCACAACACACACTTAGCAACATAGAGCCAAAGCCCAATCTCCCTTTCACTCTTCAGGGCCCTTGTCACCAGGAAAAGCCCCACGTGACACCTCTAGGGAGGGCTTATTTCTGTGCACAGGGGAAGGCTGCCCTAGAAGACCCACTTAGCCCCCAGCACCTGCTTGGCTACAGAGACAGGCTAGGAGAAAGTACCAGCAGAGGTCTCACATCCTCGAGCGCAGAAATTTGCATTTGTGGCCGTTCTGCATTTGTCACAGGGTCACATGGGACCTCAAAAACATTTCGTGAGTTCTCAGTACTCCAGCCTTCACTGGGTTTTCTAGGATGATGACAAGAACAAAGTCCCAAACTTAAGTAAGGGGCTAGGAAATAGCTAGGGAGACAGAAGAAAGGAAGCAGATTTTTCAGTCTTAAAAACAGACAGCTGGGGCTTCCCTGGTGGCGCAGTGGTTGAGAGTCCGCCTGCCGATGCAGAGGACGCGGGTTCGTGCCCCGGTCCAGGAAGATCCCACATGCCGAGGAGCGGCTGGGCCCATGAGCCATGGCCGCTGAGCCTGCGTGTCCGGAGCCTGTGCTCCGCAACGGGAGAGGCCACAACAGTGAGAGGTCCGCGTACCGCAAAAGAAAAAAAAAGAAGAAAAAAAGACAGACAGCTGAAGGCAGAGCAGGATCAGCCATATGCCTTGTGAGCAATTATCATGTTATCCTGTGCCAGGAACCAAACTGCAAATGTGAAATCATTCATCTCATTGAATCACCCCAAGCAGCTTCCACAGCAGGAATTAGTACCTTTGTTTTACAAAGGAGGAACCAAGTCTCAGTTCAAATCACAAAGCTAGGCTCAATTCCTTAATTACCATGTGACCTTGGGAAACATTATACAAAATCTCAAGGCATAGTTTCCTTAGCTATATAATAGGGACAATAGTATTATCTTCATCATAGGATTGTTGAAAGGATTAAATACAAAATGCATGCAAATCCCTTGGTGCCTGATATGGTAAGAGACAAATACAAGTAGCAAAAGTAATTGTTATCTGTACTAAAAATAATAACAACAACGACAATAGTAGTAGTGATGACAAATGCAACAATATTACTATGAAGTGGCAGAGCTAGAATTCAACTATAGGTCTTTCTGATTCTAAAGCCTTCACTTTTAATTCTTATATCTGCAATAGAGTACTTAGGTAATAAGAATCAAGAAGCATGAATGGATGGAGGGAGGGAAGAGTGAGAGGGAGGGAGAGAGGAAAGAGGAGAAAAGGAGGAAGGAATAAAAGGGGGGGAAGAGGAAGAAGTGAGGAAAGAAAAAAAAAATAAATATTTGATAAATACTGATATGTATGAATATATTATATATATAACTTTTTTCTGCAGCAAGTGAAAATTTTTCCAGTTTTTCTTTATCTCAAAGAGGTAATATGCACATGTTGCATTAATTCTTTAGGTCGAGCATTTTATAGAACATACGGTTTTCCTCACCACTGTACCTCCAGCCCCAAGCACAAAGTCTGACATGCAGAAGTTCTCAATAACAATAAATATTTATTGACAGAGTTTCCTCTCAAAGGAGATTTTGAAGAGGACAGAGGTATGGCTATTCAAGCCTCCAAGGTCTCTGAACTGGACAGGAGGATGCCTCCTTCTGGAAAGGCGGTACTGCGGCTCTGTCTGAAGACAGCCTCCTGGGCCAGGCCAGGCAGTGAGAACCTGCCCTGAGCTTCCGTCTCCTCAGATTTATGTTTGCAAGAAAAGGCCTTCAAGTTACAAAACAGCTGAGAAGCAGTCACCCTGAAAGGCAGGGAGGAGGCACTATTTCTGCTAAGAATGAAAAATTCAAAAGTTCCACTGGATGTAGGAATAAAGATTTTGCTGGATATAAGACAATAATTTAGACTATCTCATCATGAGAGAGATAAAATATTTGATTCACAAAGCTTTTTCAACCTCCTTCTGTACTATGATTAAAAGCAAAATCTCCTTCAAAAAAATGAAAGGGATTTAGGATCACAATTTAATTTCCTCTTCTCCTTGAGCAAAACACACAAAAACACAAAACAAAGTAACTGAGGATTTCTTAGAATTCTCAGTCAATAAAGGAAAGTTATTAAAGAAGCAGAGAGAGCTTTAAGTTTTTCCACAGGGAGTTAAAGAGTACTATTATGATTTCAAAACTTATATGTTAAAAGACTTCTGAATTGATAGATTTAATCGTGTATGAAATTAAAATGAGGTGTTATCTTAAAAGGCTGAATTTATTTTAGGACAATTCAAGCATTTTAATACATGCCCAAGGCTGACTGTTTATCAGAGTTGGCATTTTTAAAATAACAAGGGATGATGCTAATACTTTTTTCCTAACAAGATCTGTAATTTATGTAGCAGGAACAACGTAATGTGCCGGTGATTTGTCCTCCTGCATCTGTACTTGATGACAAAGCACTAATTTTTACACATCAAAGGAATTAAACCTAGCTTTCCTGTGCATTACTGACCCTTACTGGGCCCAAAGTGGTTCAGAAGAAACAAATTACACTGCAGTAAAGTTTCATATTTCCTTTCCACATTGGATTTCATTCAATGGTTGCCTGAAAACTGCTAATCAGTAATAAGGTTTTGTCCTTAGAAATGCTGTTCCCATCTGATGTGAGGGAGGAAAAGAAAAAAAGAGAAACAGTTTGAAAGTGGTCATTCTACCCATATATTACTAAATTTATCCTTCAAAGATATAAATTAGGTGGCCTCCTTCCAGGAAGTTCATCCAGGCCAGAACAGAAAATGCAAGATACAGTTGGTGCAAGTCCATAGAGCTCAATGATCCTGGAGATTTATGCAACAACAAATGTTTCTTGAGCACCTGTGAAAGCCCAGCATTTTTCTGGCATGGGGGATACATCAGTGCACACTTCAGACAAAAGTCCTGGACCATGTGAGGCTTACAGTCTATTAAAGAATACATACAGAGATATACACCTCTGTGTGTGTGTGTCTATGTCTGCGTGACTTCAGATGCTGATAAAGGAAAATGAAAAAGAAAGGGATATAAGGAGTAGAAGGAGAGGCTGTAATTTGAGCAAAATCCTGGAGGTGAGGGTAAATTGTGCAGATATCCGGAGCTATCCAGATATCTGGAGGAAAAGTACTTCAAGAGGAAGAAACAGCAACTGCAGAGATCCTGAGATGGAGAAAGTGCTGGGGGTGGAGCGAGTGGGGTTCAAAGAACAGCATGTGACCGGTATGCCTGAGGCAGGAGATGAAAGTGAGAGAGCAGGTGGTGAGTCACGGATGAAAGAAAACTTGCCAGTAGTTGAACCCATCACCGAGCCTGTTTAAATCCCTTTAAATTCACCACAAAATCTGTGAGGTCTCTGTAAATTTCCAGAGTCCGGCAACCCTGCCACCTCCAGAAAGCACTACTGTCAGCAAAGCACTTCCCCATCTATCTCCTGAAGCTTGCACTCAGTGGATCCCTCTCTACCCTCTGAAATGCCGGAGAGAGGAACTGAATCTAGCTTCCTACGACAGACCAAGCAAGCAATGTCCAAGCCTGTTTGTTACCTCTTCCAACTGTTCTCCAAGACAAAGGGCTTTGTTCCTTCAAACTTCCCCTCAGAATATTAGAATGGCCGGTCCACTCACTGTCCTGACATCTTCCCCGAAGACACTCCAAGCTTGAGCAGGGCATTCTGAACCACCATCAGGCATTCTTCCATGCAAGTAACATTTACAGACTGTGTAAATATGGAGTAAACAGAACTAGGCAGGACCTCCCTCAGCTAGTTCCGTATTTCTCAAACTTGGTTGCACGTTAGAAGCGCCTAGGGGTGGGGAAGGTGACGTTAAAACTCCCAGCGCTAAAGCTGTGTCCCACACCAATTAAATCAGAAACCCTGGCAATGGCCCAGTCATCAGCATTTTTAACTTCCCAGGAGTTCCAATATGTAACTCTGGGTGCCTTATTCCTTTGCTAAAACTAACTTCTGGCAGCCACAGCACATGGTGCATGGGACACTAACTGTTTTTAAGTCCCCAAGTTTGTTTGCACACGGAGGTTAAGCCACATGTTGTCTGTCTGCTACCATTGCAATGTTTCTTTAAATCAAGTGTAAATCATCATATTTCTCCTTATGAACCTTAAAGGATTAGATTTAGCCTATCTTTTCAGTCTATTAAGGTCCCTCTGAATTCTGATTTTTACTCCAGCTTAGGTCATCCACAAATCCAATCACTATATGCTTATTGATGTCAGAGATACAAACATTGGCTAGGTCAGAGTGAAGACTCTCCCTATAAAATTCTACTAGAGACCTCCTTCCATGCTATGCTCATGCTAGCCTTTCATATCACCATAGCTGACACCCACAACAACCTCACGATGTAGACATTATTATGCCCAATCTAAAGATGAAAAAACAGTTATTCAGAGAAGGGAAATCACTACCTGGGATCACACAGGTTAAGGGAAAAAGCCAAGAACTGAAGGTAGCTCTCAATCTGATTACAACTCACAAGCTCTTTTCATTAGCTGCTTCTCATGGTTATTTAACTAGTTAGCAACTCAGCCAACTGTCTTATTATCCAACAACCACTGCTTCAAAGACAGCATGTAACTGCCTCCACCTATTTCTCTGATAGTGGTTCAACAGATATTTATCGAATACTTTCTATGCTGTAAGCACCGAAATATTGAGAACTCAGCAATGAAGAAAATAGATTTTAAAAATTTCTTCTTTTATGAAGCTTATATTGTTATGCCAGTCACAGAGGAAAATGAAATGAATCTGTCATAACTTAACTGATGAACCCTTGATAGCGCCTAATTGTCACAACTTCCTTTTATAAGTACTCAGAAATCATCCTTTTGTGACTTGTTCCAGAACCTTTTCCAAAATTTATATTACAACAATCTTAAAAACATCTCATGTGCTTTTAAAAAACACCATAGTGCTGTTAAAAAAGCAAAATTCAACTAAGTTTTAACATGTTATTGGCTTTATTCAGCAATTCATGAATCAGGCAGCATCCCATCTAGCAGACAGAAAGGAGCTTCAAAGAGCTATAAAAGTCAAGAGATTTTATAGACAGAAGGGAGCAGGAACAGGGAGGTTGCACTGGGCAAAAAGAGCAGATTGGTTCTTGCAAGGCTACTTCCTTTAGGGATAGCAGGGGGTTATCAGGCAGATTACCTAACTAACGCTGCTGATTCCTGATTGAGTGGTTTAATATTCCATTTCTGGGAAAGGCAAAACTGTAAGTAAGTCTCAGTTTGGTGACATCGGGCTTAGCATAAATGACTCCATTTTGGGCCTGTTGTCTTGTTTTTAATAGTGCTTTTAAATATTTGAGAAGTAAGACAATCTGGAAATGTGGTTGCATCATGAAAGGATGAAAATATCGAAGCAAGCTCTCTATACGAGTACTGTCTAATAGAACTTTCAGGATTGATGGAAACATTGTATATCTGTGTTGTCCAGTCTGTGCCACTAGCCACATGTGGACATTGCACACTTGAAATGTGGCTAATGTGACTGGGGAAATAAATTGTTAATTTCACTTAATTTTAATTAATTTTTAATTAAATTTAAATAGTCACATATGACTAGCAGCTGCCATATTGTGCTACACAGCTCTAGAGGAATCTAGGTTATGAAATGACTACCTCTCAAAGTGAGGAGAGGGACAAAAAATTTATAAACTCACTCTTTATGGCCTTTGGTCATTGCTTTTTCTTGGGTTTCTTTCAATGACATTTAATCCTTTTCTCACGAAACAATCCTAAGGGGCAAGCAGTCCCTTAATGCAGTCACAAAAAGTAAGCATTCACTTCAGACCTAAAATAAATTAGACAGTCGTCACACATGGAACGCATGTGCTTTGTCTCTGCAAATACATCTCTTTTGTGGGATTTTCACAATTAAGAACATGTGCCTGAATGGTGTCTGCCTTCCCCTGGTCAGATGGTGGTAGCCAGCAAAGGTAGATGATCTCATTTGCTAGCTTATGTCTAGGGAAGGCAGACTCCTAAACACATCTCAGAAGCAGAATAAATACCTGGCACTCTTCACCTCTCTAAAAGATTGTGTGTTTATGTGTTGTTTTAATGTGCATGTAACTTCACAAGATTTCTGACAAGGACTCAATAGGCCTCTAAGTTAGCACATCCCTGTGGTTCTACTAGGAATAAGTAGAACAACAACAAAAAAAAATATGGACTTAATAGGGCAGAAACTGGCATAGGTACATTTGGTTGCAGCGTTCATTGCTTTCAGGTCAAATATTTTTCAGCATAATAATACTGAGAAACAAAACCAAGATGAAACTCTATTGTAATTGATACAAGCTACTGTGACATGACGCCAAAATCAAATTTCAGTGGTTTAAAACATAATAAAGATTTATGTCTTGTTCAAACCACATCACAGTTTCATGTGAGTTGATGGGGGACTCTTGCCATGCAGTGTTTCAGGGACCCAGCATGCTTCCATCTATGGCTCTACTATCCCTGAGCTTTTCCACTGCATCTTCTGAATCCAATCACTGGACAAGGGAGGAGACAAAATGTGGAGGATCATGCAAGAGGATTTCAGAAGCCAGGTTTTGAGGTGTCATATGTTATTCCCACCAAACTCCATTGGCTAGAATTCAACCCCATGGCCCTACCCAACAACAGGGAAGAGTGAGAAGTACAATTTCAGCCATGCGCTCAGGAGGAAAAGGAACAGGGGCTTGATGAACACATAGCACTGTCTTTGCCTATCACTAATTTGGGTTATTTGGGAAATAGTCCAACCTGAATTAATGAAATTCATTCAGTTATTCATTCAGTTATTCATTTCAAGCATATGCAGTAGATTTAACTATTTACCAAATGTTTCCAGCACAGAAAGGATCAGACTTTACTATATAAGCCTCGGGTGTTTTCCTTCTCCCTTCCTGTGTCTTACATCCACCGGTGGCACCCATAGATACCACCTAGCCCAGCAAGCAACTGATCGAATAGTGCAAACAGAAAATTCATGACCAAGAAAGTGGCCCTCATTTCACTAGACTAATGAGCTTCCTTGTAACGAACCTGAAACATTTCATGATTAATCCCCAAAGAATGTGCACATTTATGATGCACCTGCATTACAAAACGGTCTCAAAAAAAAAAAAAACCCTCTTCTCATGGAAATCACTTTTCTTCCCAGAAAAAAAATCAAATTGTTGAATCTCTTCAATACTGCATGGTAGATGTGAAATAAGTCCTGATGCTCCCTAAATTTTTAAAGGTCCAGGTGGATAATCAAATCCTCCCCCTCATTACCATCATTACCAAAATTGCCCATTAATACTATATACAAGGATAGCTGTTTTTTTTTGTTTTTTTGTTTTTTTTGCGGTATGTGGGCCTCTCACTGTTGTAGCCTCTCCCGTTGCGGAGCACAGGCTCCGGACGCGCAGGCTCAGCGGCCAATGGCTCACGGGCCCAGCCGCTCCGCGGCATGTGGGATCTTCCCAGACCCGGGGCACAAACCCGCGTCCCCTGCATCGGCAGGCGGACTCTCAACCACTGCACCACCAGGGAAGCCCCAAGGATAGCTGTTTTTTCCCAAGAAAAATTCCTCTTCATGATCCAGCACTTCTTTAAGTCTGCTGAATTTAAACTCTGAACCATCAGGAAGTATTTTTCAAATGAACAAAAAAGAGAACCTGCCAAAATAAAGCTCTTGATTAAAAGTCAACATGATTACTGCAAGCACAGGCTGGGGGCCCCAGCCTGCCAAGCCCTTAGAGAATGAAGCTTATGGGACAAATAGAGTCCAGAAAACAACAGTTTAATTTTAACAAAATGTGATTGTCTGGAAGCATTTCGCTATATTTAACATAGGGGAGCAGCTTCCAAAAATGAGGCTTAGATTTTTGGAAATAACAATTAGGACTCCATCTAAAGGGCAAGATCCAAAGTGTAATTATTGCTAAATGGAGTGTTTTTCTGAGGGTGGAAATGAAGTCTTTAACTTGGCTGCATGAGCCCAAATGGACAAAAAATGTATCTCTGAAATGTTGTTATTTTAATATCTACTGGATATGTTTAAATGAGGAAGTCTAGCAAGTGTGGGTTGTTATAGAGTGCATTGTGTCCATTCAAAGTTCATATGTTGAAATCCTAACCCCATTGTGACTGTATTTGGAGATGAGGCTTTTAATTAAAATTAAATGAGGTCATACAGGTGAGATCCTAATCCAATAGGACTGATGTCCTTATACGAAAAGGAAGAGACACCACAAATGCACACACAGAGAAAAGGCCATGTGAGGACACAGGGAGAAGGCAGCCATCTGCAAGCCAAAGAGAGTTCTCACCAGAAACCAACCGTGCTGGCATCTTGACCTTAGACTTCCAGCCTCCAGAACTGTGAGAAATAAACTTCTGTTGTTTAATCCACACAGTCTGTGGTATTTTGTTAGGGAGCCCTAGCGCACTAATACAAGGATGAATACAGAAAGCCTCAGGCCACGTTAGAACAGGTGTCCAGGCGAATAGATAACAAATTCAGTTCAATATAGATAAGGTCCAAGTCACAGATTCAGAACAAAGGGCAACATCAAGAAATGTCCGCTAAATGGAAGCGTACTATCCCTTCAGCATACTAGTCAGAGGAAGGATATTTATGGTTGACATGAGGAAAAAAATGAAAAACCTAAGGTACGTGCAGCTCTCAGATGCAACTACAGTGAGGCAAAGCCTGCCAAGTCACTACATTGTTGACATCTAGAAAATGCAGCCCTGAATCCAAGTGGGGCTGCTCCAGGCATTGATCAAAGTAGGTGGAAAATGGAAAGCCAGGGGGTTGAAGGCCCCTGGGGACAAGCTCAGGGGGCAGCAATTCTCTAAGGAGAGTAGGACTCAGCAGGCAAGGGTGACCAAGGGGCTACACAGGCTGAAATCGGATCTGTAGCTCTTACTGCAAGTCCCCCACTGAGTATACCAAATAACCAATGGAACATAAAAATCATCCTGGGCATGAAAAATGCTAGCACAGGCCAAGTGGTTCTTTACCAACTTTTAAACAATTTGTTTTGGTCCCTAATGACTTCCTTCATCTTGGGAGACTTCAAGATTCCAGGCAAGTAAGCAGATCTTTGCTCCCCACAAGAAACACCACAACCTCTTCTTCCAGCTTCTCCCCTAAAGATGCCTCGCTAAGTTAAAGCAGACAGGCTGCCGGCCCACATGACACCCTCGTGTGTATTAGGAAAAGGGTCCTCCCTTGGGGATGCAGCCTTGCACCGGATGCAAGGCTTGGCAAGGGAAGCACAGGCTGGCAGACAGCCCCCATTTGGGCCCTTGGGCCGGCATGCTTGAGCAGGAAGCAACCTGCACAACTATATGAGATGCTCTGATGTAAAAGACAGAGTTTTTGAAGCTCATGAGCCACTGTGCTCACAACAGTAAAAAGTCCATTCTTTCATCCCAGCACAAGCTCAATGGCTACAAGAAGCACTCCAAGTGCAACGGACATAGGGTAGAAACAGCCATCATAATGGGCACAACATCACAAACCTAGCCTCAAGAAAGTGCAACTTAGCAATTTACCAAGTGAACGTTAGTGTATCAGCCCAGCAAATTCTAACACATCTTTGAAAAGAGGAGAATAAAATAACAAAAGGTCTGAGAAAGCACCAACATATATGCAAAATGAGCTACTAAACACAAAAGCTTTGAGAAGTACAAAAGATAAATTCATCTCTAAAGATGATGCATGGAAGGTTTCTGGAGACCAAAGAAACTCAACACTGGGCCAAGAAGAATGAAAGAAAACACCAGAGAGAGAGATAAAGAGAGAGAGAAGCCCCATAAAATCCTTATCAGCACTAACTGTCCAGAGAAATGTGGGGGGTGAGAAGCCTATAGAATACAGGCAAACCCACTGGAAGAGAACATTTAACGTGAAAAACATTTATGATGTATATTTCTCCAGGTACAGGGTGACTGGAAAATGGTAGAGGCAGATGTTTAAAAAAGGGAAACCAACAATTACTTCAGAAACCCCATCATCATAACAGAAAGAGAATCCTGTTATGTACAACAGGGCCACTCAGCTCCTAATCGAAGATGAAAGTCAGAGACAGGTACAGTGACTCATCCTACCTTTCCCAAGCCCACCCTCAGCCTTTGAGGTCTGACTCAATGGCCTGGCACTAAAAAGTCCCCTGAGTACTTCCCTCAGAAAGTATTAGACTGAAAGTCCTAGGATTTCATCCGCAGTGGCAATTCCAATGCTCTGGAAGGCAGAGGCACAAGGAGTCTCCATTCTCCTTCCAGTAGGTTGTGACCAACCAGATTCTAATCCTTTCAGGCTAATTCTCCAACCAAACGTTGGATTGTAATCCTGAGTTTCTGTTGCTCAAGCAGGCATGAAATAATAATGGCTAAATTTGTATGATACCTGCTATAATCTAGAGTTTGTGTCCCCACCAAAATTCATATATTGAAATCTTAACCCCCAAAGGTGATGGTATTAGGAGGTGGGGCCTTTGGGAGGTGCCTGAGTCATGAGGGTGGAGCCCTCACAAATGGGATTGGTGCTCTTATAAAAGAGGGTCCAGAAAGATTCCTTCCTCTTCCACCATGTGAGGATACAGTGAGAAGTCTGCCACCCAGAAGAGGGCCCTCATCTAACCATACTGGCACCCTAATCTTGGACTTCTAGCCTCCGAAACTGTGAGAAATAAAATTTTGTTGTTTATAAGTCATCCAGTCTGTATGGTATTTTGTTATAGCAGACCAAACAGATTAAGACAATACCTTATCATTTGCAAAACACTCTGATATAGAAAAATCAGTGTCTTAGTGATTGTCAGGACACCTTGTAAGATGCAGCATCATCCCAATAGCCTCCCATATCCCTTGAGCTTAGAGGTGCTCCCTCTAGGGAGCCAAAGTCAGTTCTCAGGAGGACTGGCCCAGAGAAAAGTTCCCAGCAAGTCCTGAGATAGGGTAAGAGCTATGTGGGTGGAGAGTCTTGGGGTCCTAGGTTCCTGTGGTGCCGAAGGGGTGGTGCAGTTTCCAGGCAATCCATCTCCTTGTCCATTGGGACTCCTCACTCCATGGGTGGGAGCAGCTGAAAGCAAACACTAAAGTGGGTCCCTCTGAAGCATAGGGACAGGGCTCAGGGCCCAGTTCCTCTTGCCCAGGTCTAAGGACAGTACAGCTTCCTCATGAAGTAGGTTCCAAGGTCATTTTTTATGATAGGTACATTGGAGCATCCAAGGAGAAAATTTAACAGCCAGTAAAGAATTTGGACTGTGGAGAATCAACACTGGAGAAGAGATAAATTTAACATCCATCCTTTAGCATCAATTTGAAATGGGGGCAGGTAACCACCCTTACTGTGTAGTCTCCCAAATGGTGCTAAACACCATAAGTGCAAGGAGCTGAAGGAGCAGACAGCCAGGCACCAGGGAGAGCAGCACAGGCTCTGGAGCAAGACTGCCAGAGTTCAAATCCCACCTTATCACTCTCTGGCCAGCTGAGGACTCAGGTTCATAATTTATAAAATGGGGCTAACACCTACCTCACAGAACTATTAGGAGAATTAAATGAGATTAATCGTGTAAGATATTCAGCACAGTGACTCAAACACAAGAAGGAAAAAGCTTGTTGTTGCTAGTTACCACTGAAATGACAGGAAGAGGAACCAGAAGTCTAAAATATTAGATTGACAACCCCCTCTTAATATGAGGTGGAAACTACTTGAGGCTTCCTTCTTTGGGAATTCTTAAGAAATGTCAATGAAATGAAAAATAAAAAACATATTGCTTCCTCAAGGAAAGCAAGCATTACTCCATGATATATTGTCTAATGCTGCTAATTTAGGGGAATGAAAAGTACTAAATCTTTCATATAAAGAAAGACAGGTTAACCTGGGCAAGGTGAATGGAGTTGTTTTGTAGGAAGTAACCCTTTAAGTGTGAGTTTAGTGGCCCAGTAGAAATATCTTTACTGCTACGATTACCGTTAATAACCATCACCACCTACTGAATGCCTTCTAAGTGCCAGTTACCTTGCCAACTGTGAGCATTAGTGCTACTCCTTACGCATCTCTGAAAGCTACAGATGTAGTTAGTTTTGCTCAGAAATATTAAGTCACCTGTCTAAAGCCCTACAACTGAAGACTGGCAGGGTCAGGATTCAAATCCAGAAATAACTCCAACGACCATACTCCTAGTTCTACCACCCCCACTGTCTTCCACAGCCTAGAGGAAAATTAAAAGCCACCAGCCCTCAGCTATCTCAGGCTGACAACAGATGAAGCATGATTATATTCATGCTGAAAGGTGGTATTTTTTTCTGTGCTGCTCCCCTCACTTGAAAGGACTCCTTCACCATGGCTTCATAGAACTTCATCACGTAAGACCTCACAGGATTATCTTACGGTCTCATTTCTCTGTTTCCTGAAATATAAGCTTCTAGGGTCAAAAGACCATGTCTCACATTTTGTTATATTTTCTCAGTAGCTAGAACAAAGCCATAACATGAAAGGAGCTCAAGAAACACTATTTGAATAAATGAATGATGTCCTAAAGAGAGAAACAATGTAAGAACCAAATTGGGAGAATGTAATGGCACTGGCTATGGTGAGAAACATACAGGCAACTTCATTCAATTCCAAGATGGAAAATAATACTGACATTTCCTGTTTGGGGAACCCATGGTCTAATCTCTTAACATCCCTAGTGCTTGATCTGTCATTCACCACACACAGATTTAGTACTTACTGCCAGGTATTCATTATCAATTCTTTGAAGCATAAAATCAGCAGCATCAGCTAATATAGCTGTGGAAATGCTTTTGGTTTCTTTGGGAGGAAAAAAATATATGTACTTTCAATGTCTCAATCCATTGTAGATTTCCCTCCTCCTTGACAACAGAAAAGTAGTAGCAGCAAGGGTCCCATTCACAAATGCACACTTATTTCCCTCAGAGGATGCCAGATGGGACCAAACAAGATGCTCTTTTGAAAGAGGGCTCAGATGTCCAGCTGGCATATCACCAGGATCTCTCTCTCCACATCTTTATCTACCACTTTTTTGGCCCTGAGGTCAGTCTTCTGCAGGGCATGATGACTTGGGGACCGACCTGTGATTTGGAGAGCACTGAGCAGTCAGGGAGGTAGGCGGGGAGGTGTAATAGACTCTCCACCATTAAGAAGGCAAAGAGAGACCCTGGACGAGTGAATGTACAACAAGCCCTTTCTTCCAAAGCAGTCATTCTCCACCAGGTTGACATGTCAGAGCATTTGGAAGGCATGGAGCTCTTCACTCAGGTAGAACACCACTGAAATGCTGATATACTACACCTACAATAATTGCATAAGTGTTTTTGGCCGATCAGATCCAAGCTGGCCCATCCCTCAGCACACATTTAGTAGTCGTGATTCTGTGCCAAGCATTGTGCTAGGGGATTCAGAAAATAAAGACAAGGAAGAGATCTTGCCTGCCCTCAAGGGCCCCACAGCCCCCGAAACAAATGATGGAAGTAACAACAGTAGTGGGAAAAGTACAGAATTGCTAACATTTATTGAGTGCTCACCATCTGCCCAGCATTGTCCTAAGCGCATTTACATATACCAATTCATCTAAGCCTACGTAAGAACCCTGTGAGGTAAGGTACAATATAATATAAAATTCCAAGGCTACTGGCATTCTGATGGAGTGCTGTGGAAATCCAAAGAAATCTCCAGTGCCACCTCCCACTCAATTTCCTTAAGAAACTATCAGTAGCAGTTACCAAAGGGCTAAAAGATTATGGCAAAAAAACTTAAATTGAGAAAGTTCTATCAAGTAAATCTCCCCACACCCCATAGAAAAAGACTGCTATTGCCTGATTTTAGCCTTAAAACACACATCCTGCAATATGGAGTATTCCGAACAGCGCACGTTTGAGAAACATGCTCCTGGATATCCAGGCCAACAACCACTCTCACACACACCCCACCTACCACCTCCACAGTGGGATAAAAAGGACTCCTTCTACCATCATGGCTCTCCCAGGAACACAGCTCCACCCTACTCTCCTTGACAAACAGACAGCAGACTTTGTTTAGAGACCAGATTAAAGGGGCAGTTCTCAATTCTAAATTTTTCACTCTAGAATTTAGAGTAATTCTGGCAGGTAAGACGATCAAGTTTTAATCTATAATGTAGAATAAATGGTGAAAACGTATGATGGAAAAAAGGATTTCCAAGAATTTCTACACTTCGAAAACACAATTTCTGTCTGAATCAACATGCTAAATACAAACCATTTTATCATCAAATATTTACTACTTATGTTTTCTTATCACTCCTTGGCTTTTATTCTTTTTTTTTTTTTTTTGGTGTTCAAACATAGACTTTCTCGTACTTTTCGTCAACAGTTTCACATGTAAATCACCCTTTTCTCTCATTTGACTGTATCCTCTGGAGGGTAAGGCCCATCCCATTGTTTCTAAACCCTCAATGGGTGTCACAATCACCTGGGGAGCCTGTAAAACTTACCAACCCCACCCCCCCACCTTAATCCCAGAGGTTTTATTTAATTGATACTGGGTAGTTTTTTAGAGCTCTCCCAAGCTTTGATCTATTTCTCACATGTGGCTACACACTGAAATCACCTGGGGAGCTTTACAAACTAGTGATGCCTAGGTCCATATCCAGAGACTCTGACTTAACTGATGTGAGTTCTACCTTCGTTGATCTGAGTGCAGCCTCCATTGATCTGAGTGTGTCCTTCATTGACTTGAGTGTTTCATTTATCTATCTGAGTGCTGCCTCCATTGACCTGAGTGAAGCTTTCATTGATCTGAGTTTCACCTGGGTCCCCAAAATTTTCTTAAGTGCTCCAGGTGACTCTACTTTGAACCTGAGACTGAGAACAACCTTACATTTCTTTGGCACCTATCCTAAGACCGAGCACAGCACTTGCACATGGCTGACAGCCATTAAGTTTTCTCCAATATATAATAACAATTTCGTTTAAAATTTTCTAAACTCTGATTCTACAACTTCCCACAAATTAATCAGAAACAATAAAGTTTAATTATACGTTAAAAGTTACCATACTTGGATCCCTATAAAACTGCAGACCTGATTATCTCAGGAAGTATTTCCTTCCTTGATAGGCAATTACTTCACAATTAAGATGAACTGAAGAACTTTCAGATCTCCCTATTTAACACCAACAGTCCAAAGGCCACATCGATACACTCCTAATAAATCAGTATTCCGAAAATGCAATGCACTAAGGCCACATACAGATGACTTGCCTACATTTTTTAAAGACACTAGGCAGATTTTTCACTGAAAAAATTTCATCTCAACGTCTAAGACTAACTGGTTTTATCAGCATAAAATAGGCAGAGTCTCTGATTGCAGACACTTCATTCTTCTCATTTGACGTTGTCTAAGTATCACCCCTGCTTCCCTTTCCAACAACTCACCAACACATTCGTGTGCTCCCACGCAGAGCTTCAACAGAGCCAGGACTGGAAGGGGATGAGGTAGAAGGACTTGCAGTAGAGGTCGGGGTGCTCTTCACCTTCGTCTGAGGCTCAGCTTTCAGAAAACAGAGTTTAGGGCTTCACCCATGTATGTATCCCCTCCACAACCTTGCAGAGACCTTACACAAAGGTTTACAATAAATACTTGTGCTGAATTTCTTTAAAGCCTTGGAGTTAATTGTGTATGTATGTATATATGTACACACACACAGACACACACAATCTGCCCAAACATACTTAAAGGACCCCCGTAGAAACATCTATTAACAGTTTTCCCCTGCTCGCTGGGTAAGGAACAGTGCCTCTGAGTTAAACTCAAAGGTACGTGCAATGGCTTTGTCTCTCCATGTGTCATCCTTCTGTTGCAGCCAGAAAATTCCCCTGATTTGCCCTCTGTGCCCTTCATGGTCATCTCTGACATCTAGCCACTTTAGCCAGAAGGAGTGCTGAGTCAGTTAATTACTCTTGCTTTAATGGGGATTCCATTATTCTACCAAGTCAATGCTCCCAGAGCTTTGGATAGTTAAATTTTACTAACGCATTTACCAGTATATTTTGCAAATGCCAAATGCTATGTACATGGGGGATATTAGTAATTATAAACTAGAAATTGCCACTCTGAATCCAAGGACAGATTCATGCCCTATTGCAGGTCTTCCTGTTAGAATCCCAAATGATACTATCTAAGGCACCTCTTTACCTCCTTCCTGCTGAGGGCTCTGATTCTCCACATCTCACCCCACACTTTTACCTTTCTTTTCCCTCTTATTTTTATTTTTAATTTAGCAGATCCATTGAAATATAGCTTATTCTTTGTAGTCTTCCTTTTTTGAACAGCTATTTTCTCCCTACCACCTACCTCCTAAGCAGAAAAGTCATTATTTTTTCCTACACACAAGAGAACTACAAACAATTATCATCAGTGCCAACTAGCCATATAGACACTTATAAATTCTGTTTCCTTCTCAATGATGAATTCTCTTTCCCTTTCAGATTCTCGGTCTGAAAGGATTTAATAATCTGTGTCTTTTTTTTTCCTTTTTTTTTTTTTCTTTTTTGCTCACTGTCACATTTTCAAAAGTCACTCTAGCTGGGGTAGAGTAGGAGAAGCCTGAAAACTCAAGTGTAGATGACATTTTAATGGCACTTTCCATGGCCCTGAGAGCATCTGGGCCTCAAAATATTTGTTTTTATTAATTACAATAGCAAATAACATTGTCTAAGTACTTACTGTACGCCAGCACTGAGCATTTTATGCACATCATTACTCTTTCATCGTAACAACCTTACGTATTATTAACCCCATTTTAAAAGGTGCCATCAATTTTCACCTGGACTTCGACATCGTCTCCTTTCTCGTCTCCCCACATTCATGTTCTCAACACTGCAGACAATGGTAAAGTGATTTGTCTTGAAACATTAAAGAGATCACATCATTGCCTCCCACTCCACTGTACTTTCTTCTCCTTATGTCTCTCCTTAGGAACATTAATGCTCTCCCACTGCCCTTTGAGTAAAGGACAAAATCCTTATCATGACTCTGTACTGGCCCTACCTGTCCATCCAGTTTCATTTCATGACCTCCATCTCACTGGTTCTCAGTACGACAGCTACACTGTTCCCAGCAGGCTCCAGGCTCCCTCCTCAGAGCCTCTACTCAGTCTCACTCCTCCTTTACCCACTCATTCTCTGTCTTTTGCTTGAGCCACTCAGTCAGGGAAACCTTACCTGACCTCCCAAAGTTCACATGCCCTTTTGTAGCACCAGGCCCTTTCTCCTCCGTACTACTTAGTTAGCACTGTTGGAATTCGACAACTTTGACTAATGCCTGCAAGCTCTAGACTGATGGCCCTCAGAGTGTGGTCCTGGGACCAGTAGCATCAGCATCACCTGGGAACATGTTAGAAATGAAACTTCGGGGCTCCCACCTGGGAGGGACTAAATCAGAAATCTGGAAGCATAATGCAGTTATCTGTGTTAAACTCTGCAGGTGATTTTGATGCTTGCTGAAATTTTAGAAGCAATGTAGACTGTAAGCTACAAGGGGAAATTTTGAAGCATCAGGGTGTTGTACCATATTTGATGAATGAATGAAGATGAAAAACCTAAGACTCTGAAAGGCTAAATAACTTGTCCAAAATCAAAGATCCAGCAAGTAATAGAATCAAGAAGTATGACTCTTTATCGCTATGTTTGCAACAATTTCTCTTCATTCCAAGAAAAACCAAGAAATATTGCTCATTCATATTTACACTGAATAATACTTGGACCAGCTTCTCAAATTCCCCTTTCCCTTACACATTTTTCCATATACGCTCACTTACATAAACACTGATGACAGGATGTTAACTTATAAATACACAGTAAAAGTACCGAGAAGTTTCTAAGAACCTTACTTTGGGATTCTAAAGGCCATAACCAGGATGAGATGAAGTGAAATTTAAAAAGTCCCTATGAGAAAGTTTCTTTAAATGAACATAACTGACATTTACAAAATAGCAGTATGCTACATAAAGACCAATTGATGTCAATTAATAATCTGGAAATTACACAATAATGGAAGTGGATGTTCACAACTTTCACCTATCTAAAACATTTATATATGACATCTAAAATTTCCCAATCTATTATAATTAGAAGTCAATTATCAGTTTTCCTTATACCTTTACACATGCATACTCATGGACACGCACACACCACACTATTCTAACAACCTAATTAATAGCTAATCATATTTAGGTAAGCACAACTATTGGTTTTTCATCTCTCATTATAATGATTTCAAATCACAAAACTTTAAAATTTTGTTTTTATAGTAATAAAAATGCATATAAAGTTAAACTCAATCTTAGTGTCACCACTTTAAAAAATTTAAGGTAAAACAAGTGAAAGTTTCCTCTTCTGCTGTCAACCCCACTTTCCAGAAGTAATCACTTTTAACTCTTTAGGGGCTAACTATCACAAAATCTTTCTAAACATACCAAGACATATCTATCTCCACATACAAATGCATATGTCTACATACAAATATGTGTTTATATACAGTATATAAACCCACATTTATTCACAGTTTTTGGATAATAAAAAAGGAACACACTAGATACGCTGGGATACAATTTGTTTTTGCATTACTGTGCTACGGACAGAGGAACTTTGTAAGGATATTATTATTAATCTTCAAATGTCAAAGATGCAACAGCAGTCTTCTTCCCAATCATTAAAAGCACTGGGTGTGGACTTCCCTGGTGGCGCAGTGGTTGAGAGTCCGCCCGCCGATGCAGGGGACACGGGTTCGTGCCCCGGTCCGGGAAGATCCCACGTGCCGCGGAGCGGCTGGGCCCGTGAGCCATGGCTGCTGAGCCTGCGCATCCGGAGCCTGTGCTCCGCAACGGGAGAGGCCACAACAGTGAGAGGCCCGCGTACCGCAAAAAAAAAAAAAAAAAAAGAAAACAAAAAAACACTGGGTGATCAGAGGGCCCCAGTTAGGCTGGGCTCTCAAAGCATGTATTTCAGGGGACAAAGAGGAATAGGACTAGAAAATGAGAAACAAAGTCTCCTGGGGAAAGACTTGGGCACAACCTTTCACCCTAAGGTTACTTTTGGTCACCACAGTACTGCTCCTAACCCCCACTGAGACACTACACTCTCTTTTCCCTGTCTACACATCAAGCTTTAAAAGGCTTGGATTCCTAGACCTGGAACCAGCCATTGCTTACACACACACACACACACACACACACACACACACACACACACACACACACCCTTCCTTTGTTTTAAGAATCTGCTTTCAAACTTGTGTGTGTGGTATTACATTTCCTATACTCATTGTTATATTTTTCAGAAAATATCAATAACATTTAAACCAAAGACTAGCTCAACTTAAAGCTATCAAACAATATTCACTTCATAAGAGAGCTTGTTTCAGGATATAAACAAAGCATGATAAGCACCCATTCAGAAAATAGAAATCTAGGCAATGTAGCCTATTTCATTGCTCTCATGTGCAGGAAACCATGAGCTGGCTTAAGCATACAGGGTGATTTATTAGAAGGATTCAGGGGTCTGCAAGAGACCTCCAAAGCCATAGATGAGCTGGATCTTGGGAACATACTGGAACTGGGGACTGAGATGCTCAAGAGAAACCTGGGAGTTCTTCCTCTCTGTTGCTTGTCTCTGCTCCTCTCCCTTCCTTCTTCCATGTCTGTAGACCTGATTCCTCAATTTCCCTATTTACACAGCAGAAAATGGCCACACCCAAAGACATGCTGGAAATCTGGTAGAACCAATTACAAAGTCCCAGATGCAGGGGCTGATTAGCATAGCTTGGTATTGAAACCCAACTGCGGTCCAGTCAGTCACTGCTATAAAGTTGTATATACAGAAATGGTTTCTCCCATAGTCAGCATGTGGGGTTGCGCAGGTGGAATTACCAGGAAAGAGGACACTGCACTAAGTTTGGGAGATAACCCGCTAGAAATTTACTACAAATTTTATTTTGCCCGACCACAGTTTTCCGTTTGAATACACAAACAAGCTCTCATTTAATCAAGAGTCTTAACTCTCCCAGTTGGGATGACTGTAAATTTCAACTTCCCAACTCCTTCCGGACAAACGGGACACATAAATTAGAAAAACAAAGATTGCCAGACCAGAAAATGTAAAGCTTCTAAGGGTTTTAATTCAAATATGAGCTACCAAGTGCATTCCATATTATGCAGAAAAAGTTATGAAGCATCTTATTTTAATTAATAGAGCTGTGAAACGATTGATGAAATTTTTAAGCATGAAATCCAAGTACACAGCACAGAATTTCCTTCAAGTCAAATTAGCATATGGCCACAGGACCCAACTCTGAAATAGTCATGATAAACCACACCCAATTAGAATGCACTGGATCTTAGTTTCATGTAAATAATACATTAGTACCTTCAAAAGTCAGGTATCTGGAACACATACCACTCAGGGAAAAAAAAATCATACAGTATTGTACAATGCTGATCCTGGAGACTTGGTTATATGGCATGGTAACACTTCAGTGACAGCTACATGATCTCTAAAGTTATTACTTTTTCATCAAAAGTGGCTTTTATAAAACAGAAACACAGTTCTGCTACTCATCAACCCAAAAGAGATTTTTCTTTACGAAAGCGGCAAGCAACCTCTGGATGGGGAGATTTGTCTACATTACAAAGCCCACTACATGATTCAGTAGTCTGGGCCAGCATCAATCCTGGAGAGGCACGGCATCTGTCTTCGACTCTAGATTTATTGATTCAGAGCTTCCGTTTGGGTTGTATCAGGAGTAAATGTGGCCATCTCCATAACCGGTCACCCTTCTATTTTCTTGGAGTTTCCAGTCACTGTAGAATGACCCTAATGAACATCTGGCACCACATGAAACTTAAATCCATTGAAGGAAAGAAAGGACCTTAGCCATGGACACAAAGCTAGCTCCCCTTCACAGAACTGAGCTCTTCTAAACTTCCCTGGCACTGCCACATCCTGGTTTTCCTCCTCCGTATCAGCCCCTCCTACTCTTGCCAGGACCTACCCTGAGTGTCCTGCTCTTCACACTCAATGCATTCTCCCTCAGTCTCACCTAGAGTTTCAACTTTCACATAGTTATTGGTTCTGATCCGTCTCAGTTCCAGAACCAAAACTCCGCCTACAGATGAAAATCTCCTCTTGTCTTTCACAAGGCACCTCAATTTCGACATATCTAAATCCATGCCATTCTCTCCTGATCCTCCCGAAGAAATCTGTTCCCCCTCCTGTGCTCCCTTTATCAGGCAATAGCACCCCCATCTTTTTTCAGGGACCAAGCAGAATCCTGGCGACAGCCTTGATTCCTCTTTCCCTCGCCATTCATGTCTAATTAGTCACCAAAGCCTGTCAATGCTATCACCTAAATATATCTCAAGTCCATACACTTCTCTCCATCCTTACAGCCACTACCTTAGATCAAATGGCTGGTAGTTTCCACTCAAATTGCCCCAACAATATGTTTCCATGCCTCAGGTCTTGCCAACTCCCAACCATTCTCCACGCCGCTATCACAGTGCTTGGCCAAAGGTATAAATCTGTTCACTCACCGGAATAAAACCTGGCAACTGCCCTTAAAGACAAAACTCTGTAACAGTGGTTCTCAACCAGTGGCAATTTTACCTCCCACCCTCAAGGGACACTTGGCAACGTCTGGAGACATTTTTGGTTGGCACAACTGGCGGCGGCGAGGGGGGTGACGCGGGTTGGCAGAGAGCAGGGATGTGGCTACACGCCCTATAATGCACAGGACAACCCCCAACCCCGCCCCAACGAAGAATTATCTGGCCCCAAAGGTCAACAGTGCTGAGATTAAGAAACCCAAAAGGCATAGAGAGCTCTGCCTAACCTTCCTACCTTCTGGTGATTTACTACATTCTACACCCCCCCACCCCGGACCTAACCTCAACAAACCAGCCAAATTAAACTTTTTCTCAAAGACACTGTGATCTCACTCTCCTCTAGGTCTTCCTGCACACTATTTATTCAGCCTGGAATACTATCCGTGTGGTTTTCCTGCTTTCTTTACCTGACTAATTCATAGCCTCCCTCAAGGTTTCGGCTCTGATATCACATACACTGGGAACACGTCCCTGCCCCATGAATTAGGTGCCCCCCTCCGCCCAATCGGCTCCCTGTCCTTCCCTGTTTCATAACTGCCTGTTGGCTTATCGGTGACCCACACTGGTCCATGCCTATCTTGCCTTCTGTTTCGTTCTCAGCATCTAGCACAAAGCTTTTCACATGGCTGGCACATGCATATTTATGAAAAGAATTATGATTTGAAACCAGCATCACTGGTAATCATGAAACCACCACCACTCTTCATCAGCAGCTTAAAAGCAGCAGCCTGGTCTATACTTCACAGGCCCAAAAGGAAGTAAGCTTTGGCAAGTTCAGAAAAGTGGCGAAGATGCCCTGTGACATCAGTCATGGTACTTAGAGCTGTTGAAAACCACACTGGTGAGCAAGACTGTCGGCATCAGGTGCATTTTTGGAACCCAGCCATCTGATCTAGCTTTAATAACAATGAGGCATGGCAAAACAGCTTGTTAAAAAAAAGTAAATACTAAATCAGTTAACTGTCCCAGAGGAAAAACCACACACACACACACACACACACACACAGAGAGAGAGAGAGAGAGAGAGAGAGAGAGAGAGAGAAAATTTCAGTTCCTGGACAAAGTTAAATGAAAAAAAAACAAATGAAACAGGAAGAATAAGCAGACATTACTTTTCATCCAAGGATATCAACTAAAAGGCAATGGCTTGCTGAGTAACCCGGGAAAAAAAAGGATGCCAAATGAATTCCTCCGACTCAGAGTTTCAGGGAGCGTGCTATCCAGAAGATCAGACCTCCATCTCAGAAATCCCTAATCAAAAACTCCAGAGGTGGGGACTGGCGATCAGTGTTTTAACAAGCCCTGCATGGCATTCTGCTGCCTACTGAAGTTTGAGAACAGCTTCCTAATTCATCCTATAACTAGGGCCCAACTCCATTTTCACAACAGCAGCACTTACATAGGCCCTACTATGTACCAGACCCTGTTCCAAGCTGTTTATACATTAATTCACACCATAATAATATTACATTCCCATTTTACAGATGAGGAAACAGATGAACAGTATCATTCTGTCTCTATGAATTACAGAAACTTCTGGTTTTCCTTGAAGAGCAATTACCACAGAATCTGAGCTTTAGGACTCTTTGCTAAAACCTTTCTCCCTCTTACCAACCTCATTTAAGGGTTGCCCCTGTCATCCATACCACACTTATCACAGAGTTGCTAATCCTTGAACTTTATTAGGCAATTTAATGATTAGGGCAGAATCCCATCTAGCAACTACAAGGGTACGCCTGCTAATCCTTGAACCTTATACTCAAACCAAGTGCATGCCTGTTCCTGGCTTCCCTTGGGGAACTCATTCCCACAAGACAATTCCTCTAGCCCAGCAGTTCTCAAAGTGTAGTCCACTTGAGGGTGGGAAGGTCCCTGAGACCCCATTAGGGGACTATAAGGGCAAAACTGTTTTTATAATAATACTAAGATATATTTGCCTTTTTTGCTTTGCTGACATTGCCACCAAAGATACAAAAGCAATGGTAGTAGGTAAAAGTGTTAGTGCCTTAGCATGAATTAAGACAGTGACACCAAACTGCAATGGTAGTCATTGTGTTCCTCAAGGCCATGCACTTGCTATAAAGTAAATTGTGGTTTCAATTAAGAGAGTTCTTAATGGACCAGTAAGAACTATTACTTTTATTAAACCTTGAGTATACTTCCTTTTAATAGTCTATGTGATGAAATGGGGAAAATGCATAAAGCACCTCTGTACACGTAAATATAATTGTTGTTACGAGGAAAAGCACTTGTCTAACTGCTTGAGTCACGAGCTCAACTAGTTGCTTTTTTCCTTGAACACAATTTTTATTTGAAAGGAAAACTAACAAAGTATGATTATTTAGACTCGGGCATTTGGCAGATCTCTTCTTGAAAAATGAAGGAAGTGATCCTACCACTTCAAGAAAAACAACCAACGGTATTTGATGCCAATGATAAAAATTTAGTTTTCAAATGAAAATTAGGATTTTATAAAACTTATATCTACCACCATGAGCTTGACAGCTTCCCAGTTCTTATAGACTTTTCTGATAAGATATTTGAGAGGAGATATTAAGGAATGTAATATTTGGCTACTGTGTAATAAAATGTGTCAACATTTGTAAGATCTTCATTAACTCAGTGAACCAATATTTTCAAATGACCGGTGCAAGATGTGACAAAATCATGCATGGGTAAAAAATCCACTCAAAGTGCAAGCTAGACAATGGATTTTAATGTAACAGTATATGAAAAGTTCATTGATTCAGTTTCAGATTTCACACTGCAACTAACCTTTAAGAAATCACCACTTGGAGTTTTGCTATAGTACCAAAGCAAAATGTCCCTAATTATCAGAAAAGGCTTTTCAAATACTCCTCCCTTTTCCAACTACATATCTGTGTAAAGTTGAATTTTCTTCATCTACTTCAACCAACACAACTTATTGAAACAGAATGAATGCAGAAGATATGAGAATCCAGCTGTCTTCTATTAAGGCAGACATTAGCGAGATCTACAAAAACTTTTTTTAATGATACCATTCTCACTAATTTTTTTGAAAGTATAATTACGTCTCATAAATATATATTATCTGTGCTAACATGTAATGAGTTTATTATTACTTTTAAATGAATTAATAAATATTTTTAATCTTCCCAGTTTTAGTTGCTAATACCGTAAATATCAATGTAACTCACATAAACAAAAGGTTTTTAAGATTCTCAGTGCTTTTTAAGAGAATAACAAGGTCCTAAGACACAAAATTTGGGAAGCACAGCTCTTTAGTCTATAAAACCCTCTTCTTCCTTGCATATAGTTCCTTAAGATCCTACTCAGTATCTCAGATTACTTCTCTTCCAAAAGTCTTCCCTGGTTTATACCTAACCAACTCTAATCACACCTTTATTCTGTAATCCTTCATTGTGTATGTAACATAGTTCAGATCTTTATACCTTTAGAAGCCCAGTTTGAGTACACAAGACCTGTGACTTCAACCTAGCTAGTTCACTTACTAGTGTAACCTTGAAAAAGCTCCTTGTTCACAGCCTCAGTATCTTTATTTATAA
This sequence comes from Monodon monoceros, assembly GCF_005190385.1. Taxonomy (NCBI): domain Eukaryota; kingdom Metazoa; phylum Chordata; class Mammalia; order Artiodactyla; family Monodontidae; genus Monodon; species Monodon monoceros. Next base: position 115,111,668 of record NW_021703774.1, read on the forward strand.
TCAAGGGATAATCATAGTGCCTACTTCATTAAAGGCTATATTTGGAGTAGGGAAGTCATTAAAGTTAAGTGAAATCATAAATGTGAGTCCCTGATCTGATGCGATTAGGGTCCTTAGAGGAAGAGACAGCAGAGAACTAGTTCTTTCTCTGTCATGTGAGGATAACAGTGAGAAGGTGGCTGTCTGCAAGCCAGGATGAGGGTTCTAACTAGAAACCAAATCAGCCAGACCTTATCTTGAACCTCTAACCTCCAAAATGGTGAGAAGATAAATTTCTGTTGTTTCAGCTACCTAACCTATGGTTAATTGTTATGGCAGCCCGAGCAGACTAAAACAAAGGATTAATAAGAAGGGTAAAGCATTTAGCACAGTTTCTGGTATATGGTAAACACAATAAATATTTTCTGCTATTACTCTTATTATTAATTCGATGAATATTTATTTAGTATCTACTACAATTTCCAAGTCTCCTGCCATCATGGAGCTTATAGTCTGGGGGCGGTGGTGGAAGGTGGGAGAAGCGGGGAGACCAAGTTTAAACAAATAGTTATTCAAAACACATATGACTATAGTTATGTTAAATATTGCGGAGGAAGTCAAGGATGTTAAGCGAAGATATAAAAGAGACACCTAATGTAGGTTGGAAGGGAAGCAGACGTTTAGGAAGGCATCTTTTAGAAAATTACATTTACGATTTCACCAAAGGATGAAGAGAAGTCCTCCAAGTCTAGACCCCTAAAGAGGAGAGGCCTTTGTGGACCTTGCACAGCATGGGAGAATCTCGTTTGATTATTAGATATTTTTTTCTATCTAATTTAAGCTACATTCAGTAGGACAAATGCTTGTTTCTAGATTTTTTTATGACCCTTCTAAACTTAATATTTATTCTGGCTTTATATTAATATCCTAAGCTTACTGTTTGTTGAGAATTACTGGTAGAAGTAGAATAATCTTCTAGGGAAATTGAAAAATGACCTTTACAGGCAAAAAAACAGGAGATGAAAGGATCAATAAACAAAAGTCCCCAGTTTCTCAATTCACCTGACTAATGTTACAATCAGAAAGAATTTAATTCATAAGGTCAGACTCTTCAGAGAAGTAAAGACCAGTAAGGTGAAAACAAGGACACATGGGAGTCTATGAAAGGAGATTCCAGTCTCCCTGTTAAGTGATTTTTCCTGATCAAAGAACAAAAGCAGTGAAAAGATTCGAAAAATGATCCACAGTGCTGAGAAGTACATAGCGGCGAATATTCCAGTTAAGGCAGTCTATTTTAACCACCTGGCCTCAGAAACAAAACATCCTCTTACCAAGACACAGGCCCCAGCAACACGCAGCCAACAGAAAGATGAAAAGCAGCTATGACTTCCTGTTGGCAGAGACAATGCAAAGGAACTCTGATGCCGTGTCAAGATAATAAAATATTAAAGTGTGTCTCAATTTAACTTTTCCTTCAGCATTCCCACAGATGTTCTGTGACAGCAGGACTCTTCAAAAATTCTTTTTCCAGCTCAAGTAGAGTGCAGGCTCTGGAGAAATCAGGAACTGTAAATAGCCTAGTGGAAGGAACTTCTGGTGGGAGCCAGCAGATCCTGGTACCAATCTCAGTTTGCGACTATGGGAAAATTTTGTCATAAGATTCTCCACCTCTCACGAGGATAACAGCCTTGGAGGAAAATTAGTTCATATGTAAAGATACTCTGATTTTTTAGAAGTAAGAGATATTAATATAGTCAATGCAATCTCACATTTTAGACCAGCATTACATGAGTTTAAGAACAGACACAGGCCCCGACTTAGAATGGCTGGACTTAGTGAGTTTTTGACTTTACAGTAGTGTGAAAGTGATACACATTCAGTAGAAACTGTGCTTTAAATCATGAATTTTGATCTTTTTCTGTGCTAGTGATAGGCAGTATGATATTCTTTGGTGACGTTGGGCGGCAGCAGCAGCTTTCTCTCAGCCATGCAATCATGAGGGTAAGCGACGGATACTCAACACTTTGTTATAAAATAGGCTTTGTGTGACATGATTTTGCCCAACCGTAGGCTAATGTAAGTGTTCTGAGCACGTGTCAGGCAGGCTGCGCTCATGTAAGATAGGCTAATGTTCAGTAGGTTAGGTATATTAAATGCATTTTTGACACGGTATTTACAACTTGGATTTATGGGGACCACACCTATCCTAACTAAGCTGAGGAAGATCTGTATGATGTTTACCGTTGGAATTTAATATATTTAGATCTAGGGTAACTCTTCCATTATAGAGATCTAGAAGGTGTTTTGAACTGTCAAAGAGAGCTGGCCAAAGCAAGCTGTTACCTCCTTAATCTTATCTACTGTTTTCCCCCCCGACAGTGGGTTTTTCCAAGGGTCCCTGGGACTTTCCTTAAGTCCCATGAGCAGGCCTGCCCTTTAACTCTCAGAAAATGACCTCATCTCCACTGTTAACGAAAGCAAGTCATCATTTTTTACTATTCTCAACTTCCCAACTTCCCTAATTCTTCCTCAACATACAAGCTAATTTATATGCACCTCCACCCTTTCCTCTCTCCCTCCCATCTCAAAAGAACAAAGTGTCACTCACCCAGGTCAACCTAATCTCCCACCTGTACCTGCACCTCTGTTCCTCCAGCTCCCCCAAGAACCTCAGCCACTTCTCTCCTTTCTCTGAAACCTCGCATTCCTAGACGTCTCCTTTTCTACAGGGACATACATACTCGAGGTTTGTCCAAATTTTTAAAAAAATGCCGTGAGTCTATGCTCCAGTTTAGCTAGGGCCCGCCCCCTCCACATCTACTCTACTTTCTGCACAGCCAAGCTTCCTGAAAGAGTAGGCCACACCAGTGGTTCTCAAACTTTAATGTGCAATCAACTGAGGAGCATGGTGAGTTGCAGATTCTGATTCAGTAATACTGGGGAAGCACCAGAGATTCTAAATTTCTAACAAGTTCCCAGGTGATGCTGACGCTGCTAGTCTGCAGGCCACACTTTGAAAAGTAAGTTTCTACACTCTAGTTTCTGCTACTAGAAACCAACATTCATCTTTGAATGGGATTCTGGGGATGGAAAACTGCCTGATTCTATTCCCTTATGTCCTTTGAGTAACAGCCCCTTGCTCCTGGGGGCCTCAAATAAATATAGCACACCCTTATATATCATATATTTATGCAGATGTATATATATGTGTGTGTATATACATATACATCCATAAGAACAATGGCAAACAGTATATCGGTGCCAGGGTTTGGACTGGATGACTAACAAGCTTTATCTCAAGAAAAGGGGACCTCTGTGTATAAGTAAATATGCTGAATAGCAAATAAAGTTTTTCGACAAATGATGGAACCATTCTTTTACAAATCTGATCAACAAGGGCGGTTAAATGCCTGAAGCCCTTGTGAACCAGAGGCATGAACCACTTCTGCGCATCTAGCTGAAATTCTTAAGAAATTACCTCACCAAATAATTTTACTTGTACTTACCTGTGTGTGGGGGGGTGGGGGGGTATGCTGTTTTGTTTGCTTTGCTTGGTTTTATGTTTTGATATAATATAAGCTAAATCCCTCCAACAGCTGGGCATATGTCCCAAAGCTTACAAGAAAGGAAAGAGCAACCATTTCGAAGCAGCATGAAGTGACTAGGCTGAAAGCTTCTTTTACTGTGCATTTTTCTCTAAGGCGAGAGCGTTCTTCCCCAACTGGCTATGCCTCAACAGGGATTGCCTTTCCCTGGAGAAAGGTGCTACTGTGTACTCTTCTAACAACTTGGTGCTGCTTTGCAAAAATCTTTCCTTCCTGTCTCTGATCCTGACTCTCATTGTACGCTACCCCCCGATCTATTAGTGCAGACACAGATAATACAGTCCTTGGGTCCTATCCCTATCACAGAACGTCATGGACAAACAAGCATAAATTACTATACGGGAGAAATGTCATGAGTAACTACAATACTTTTGTTGCATTAATTACCAATTAGACACAATGAGTTGTCTTAAAGCAAGGATTGTTAAGCTCTACCCCAAAGTCAGAAGGTTCTCATAAGGAAAAGAGCATCATCAGATAAACTTTCCTTTATCTGCCACAACGGAACTCTCAGAATTCACATTCTATGATCCCAGGACTTAGAAACTCATGCCTCCAGCCAGACTCGGGGTCAGGTTCTCACAATGCCAGCGCCCGCTTGACACCCCTCCACGGTCCCTTCAAGCTTCCCAGAAGATGCTCCAGCTCCTTAGCCTGGACCAGAAGACCCTTCACCAGCTGTAGCTGGGCCCTGCCCTTCACCTGTCTCTGCCCTTTCACTCTCCACTTGCGCTACTTATACTTCCCCCAAGAGCCTTTCTCTCTCCAATTCCACGTGGGGTGAGGCGACAAATCTAATTGCAAATTAAGCTGGCATTTCCATTTAAAATTAGGGAATTTCAAACGCTAGGCTATTTTTTGCTGTTGTTGGATTTACTCTTTGCAGGCTTTTGATCTCTGAGTAGTCCTTCTATTCACTGTTCATCATAAGGTGTATTCATCTCAGATTTTAAAATTCTAAATTCACTAATCACAAAGTGAATCTGAATCCATCCACATTTCACTCCACTGTCCACTGACCTGTAGGCTCCAGCCCAGAACAAAAAGGGGACACCAAGAAGCCCATGGTGACTGCATACAGAAATGGATACAAAACAGCCAGAGAGGTCCTATGCACCCATGGCTGTACTCTGGGTTTCTGGAAGTTGTAGACTTAGCACAGGGGTGGTGGTGACAAACAAAGGCAAAAAAGTACAAGTTGCTTTGCTGTAAGAAAATAATTTAAGAACTTACCTGTATGAAGATGGGCACACGAAGTGTATTCTTCCAGTAGAAGAACAAATTCTCCCATCAGATCGTACACCCTGGCAAAGTCAGGATCCCTTTCCCATTCTCCTTTGGGGAGAGGGGGGCAGAGGGTTACACCCTCTTAGCCCCATACAACTCTTCTGGAGAGGTTGGCTCTGGACTTGCTGCCTACCAGAAGCTAGTACCTGGTAAGAAGCCCAGGCAGTTCCAAGTGCTTAAAAGACTAGGTAAATGAAAGATCAATTTCCCACATACAGCAATCCCTTCGCAGACTTCACAATTCTAACCCTACATGAACTAATTCCTTCCAAATCCCAAAAGCACAGAATAATCGCTTTTGCTCTTACCTACAAAACCCATACAGATTATTTCTGACTCTACTAGTATCCACTCATAGGCTGTTAATTACTGCTCATTTCTTTGAAGACAGATCAGATCCCAATTTCCAAATTCTCCAAGAGCTAAGTCTCAGAGCAATTTTAAGAAAAAAAAAAACTCCTAAGGTGTAGATCTCTGTATGAAAAGCTCAGAGAATGCAGGGAAGCATGAAGGCTCAAGGCAACCCCCAGGATGGACCCAGTGAATAGAAGTTAGCGGCTGCAGACATGCGGATACTGCCACGAGTGGGTCTCTGTAAACACGGGGCTGTTCACTGCTGTTTTCTATAAGGGGAGGTGATTGTGTGTGTGTGTGTGTGTGTGTGTGTGTGTGTGTGTGTTTAGGGTAAGGAAACTGAAGAGTCAGGAGAGAGGTTTCAATCAACATAGCTCAAATGCCTAAGCAATGGGTCTCCATGCTGACGTCCCATGGCACTGTGTGGCTACCCCCTGCCTTCCAGCAGGATTACAAAGTAAGTACATACTTCTTTGCCTTTCGTAGTAACAAATTCAGTGGTTTATACAATGTCCAAGGATATTTTTTAGTCACCAGTAGCATAACTTACAAAAAGTGATGCCTAGATCCAAGGATTAATTTATCTGGAAGTTGCAAATTTATTGAACCTATCCAGTTAACTGGAATATACATACATACTGAGAGTAAAATATACATATATATCATAGCCTAACCTTTCCTTTCTTCCTGGGCCTCACAACAGAATATCAAGTAAGCAATTATAGAACTGCAGGATGCAAAACAACCAGGGTGTTTTGGCTAAAGAAGCTGTGACTCTGAAGTGTGATACTTTCATCTATTGTGTGTCATTATGAAGGCAGTCATTTGTTTCAGTGCCATTTAGAATGCACGGCTACTCTGCAGAGAAGCATCCAAAACATTAAGAACATCAGAAGGAAAACTGTAATTTCTTAGGAACTGGTGCCGGAACTAAAACTTTAACAATAGCAGGAGGTTAAAACGGCATATTTTGAGTTTAAAAAAAAACTCAGGCTTGAGGAAATGGGAGGGAAGAGATGGAGAGAAGGGATGGATATGCAGTTTCCTTGGAAACTAAATGTGATATTATTGCAGCAATAAGCCTCAAGAATCACTGTTTACACTGTTTACACTGTTATCACTGCTCATCTGCTTAAAACTGGACAAGGGTAATTTAGAGCCTAAATAATTGTGATGTCTACGAGAATCCTCGGGGAACTCTAAAGACTGCCGTGGAGTGGAGGTACTGTGTACCAGCTCATAAATCTACAGAGGAACACAAGAAAGGCCCCCAGTGAGGCTGCAGAAAGCAGACAATGGTGGCAATGAGCTACAGGTACAATTTTCAGGACACTGATATAAATAGGCACCACAGGGCAACTTGCTCTCCAGCTCTCCTTGATCCTTTCTCAAGGCCTTGGGAATGTATCACAGTCCTAGACAAGCAGGTCTGCAGGGAGACTGAGCTTCATTCCTCGTCCTCACTCAACCCCCCGCCTTGCTCTCTGAGCCTGGACACCCCACTAACCTCACCGGGCCTCATCTGGAAAAACAGAGAAAACATCACTGTATTCTCAGGGTTACTTTGCAAATTAAATGAAGGAGGAAATGCCCAGAACGTTGCCAGGCACATAGTAGGGGGCTCATACATGTTAAAGATCTTTATCTTCCCAATGGTCAATGGGTTTATTTTGACCTGTTTGCTTCTTTCCTCCATGGACAATGTCATGTGAACAAAGAAGTAGATTTCCCCTGAGAATCCACGGCAGGAGGTCTTTACAGAGAAACTCATTGGGTATGGCACCTGGTCAAGTCAGAGTTGGGGTATGTGGGTCTTTTCTCTGCCATTAAGAATCAATCCTGCTGGTGACACAGTGATGGTGGGCGGCAGAGGACCATGTGTGAGCGAGGAGCTGATTTGAATTCGGATTGTCTGAGCGTAAGAGTATTCCTCCATGAGGACAGAGCCTGTGCCTGGTCTGTCCACCCTTATGTCCCTAATGGCAAAGCAATAGCTAGAACATAGTATGTGCTCCAGGAAGCATCTGTGGGATGAATTATAAGAGCAGCAGAGTGTTCTAGGAGCTCGTGGGCAAAGCTATCTAGGGACCCGGAGCCAGGAGTAGGGTTCAGACTGAGAGCACAAATGAAAACCCCAGACAAGGCAAAAAATGCTTCCCTCCATGACACATGCGTACGTGCATTTGAGTGCCTGCTATGTCCCAGGCACTGCTTTAAGCGCTTTGGAATGAAACAAAGAAAAGGCCTCTCTTCTTGGAGCTTACTTACATTCTAGCGCTACTCAGTTATGTTACAGTAAAATGATTTACGTGTCAGTCTCCCTCCACTCATTTGTGAGCCTTCCCATGCAAGGCCCATGTCTTGGTCATCTCTGATTCTGCAGTGCTGGCTACAGTCCCTGCGGGCCCACAGGAAGGGTCAAGGAGATATTTTTTGAACTGAACTCAAAGTCAGGCATTAACCCTGGTGGCGCAGTGGTTGAGAGTCCGCCTGCCGATGCAGGGGACACGGGTTCACGCCCCGGTCCGGGAAGATCCCACATGCCGCGGAGCGGCTGGGCCTGTGAGCCACGGCCGCTGTGCCTGCGATTCCGGAGCCTATACTCCGCAACGGGAGAGGCCGCAACGGTGAGAAGCCCGCATAGCACACAAAAAAAAAAGAGAAGCAGAAGCACAGAACAACATTGGCTTGGGTTAGGAAGCACTGCAGTCCTAGATTTAAGTCTTGGCTCTACCACTGACTAGCCTGGTGACCGTCTGCTAGTGACTTTACCTCTCTGATCCTGTTTCCCCATCTGTAAAGTGGAGATAATGGGTCATCCGTAGCTCACAGGGTTGTGATGAGGGTTAAAAGACGTGCTGCTTTCGGGGCTTCCCTTCCCTGGTGGCGCAGTGGTGGAGAGTCCGCCTGCCGATGCAGGGGACACGGGTTCGTGCCCCGGTCTGGGAAATTCCCACATGCCGCGGGGCGGCTGGGCCCGTGAGCCATGGCCGCTGCGCCTGCGCGTCCGGAGCCTGTGCTCCGCAACGAGAGAGGCCACAGTGGTGAGAGGCCCGAAAAAAAGACGTGCTGCTTTAAAGCAATTAGTGCAGGGGAGAGCACTTGGTGGTCAGGAAATGGTCCCTGCTGCTCTCAGAACATGATCAGGATCATTATCGTTATTATTCCTTAACAGGGACAGGAGCACGGCTGTGCTCAGCTGGAGAGTGTGAGAAGAAAATTGGAGCAAATCCTCACCTGCAAACCTTTTAACTCACAATAAGACAGTTGGATACATAAGAACTCTCCCCCACTGATAACCATGTCTAAAGGAGACCCCCCAACCAGGCCAACACGACCCATTTTGGGTGACAAAGCATCCTCTGATCAGCCACAACGCACAATGACCTCCCTAGAGTGAGCCCTGATTTCCAGCCCAACTCCAAATAGCATCAGTTCCCGCTGATGGCTCTCATTAGTTAGTTTGCTCCCAGTGACCTTTCTCAAAGGGTCAACGGTCAACTTTGTATTTCTAGTTTTTGTCCTGGGCAAACCTGGAAAAGCTAGAACTTCCTGAGCTTTGTGACTTGGATAAGCTAGCTTATCTATAATGAAGCAGAAACAGTTTTCGTAGAGAAATACTCCTGTGGAGATGCATTTTGCTCACATAAGGGATGATCATATAACACGGTTAATGACTGGAAATGAGCTAAAGGCAGAAAATTATGAAAGATTATAAAAAATAGTTATTAAAATGGGTTACTTGGATGGGCGAAGAGGGAGAGGAGAAGTGGGAAGAGAAACAAGAGAGACTAAACACTAAACAATATCCATAGTTACAATTTTATATGGATGCATACACTGAACCATGTATTGACGTATACGTAGTATATGACAATGCCCCGAGGTTTCAGCAGCATATATAACATAGTCAATAACATATATATGTACATATAAACATTCCTTGTCTCCACCCTTTCAATACATATATATATAACATATATTCAATAATATATATGAAGTATATATGAACATATAGTTATTACTTGTCTCTACCCACCCCCTAAAAATGCCATTTCTGAAATTTATTACAGAAGTCAGCTACAGCAGCAACAACAAAAAGGACAATAAGACTTAAAGTTCTTTGCTGACCTTTTTTTTTTAGGTCAAGAATAATGTAATAATATATCAACAAATAAATGAACTGGAGAAATAAGCTTACAATAAATCATACAAAATGTCCTCCAGACAAGTCTAAAATAGTAGAGCTAAACCAGTGTACAGAAACGTCTCCTAAATTCTCATTATATTACCACAAGACTGACAGTAACTACTACTTCATTGTCATTCTTTTCTATTCTTCTCCATAATCATATATTGAACAAAGCCCCAAACAGATAGCATTAGAACTGCGTTACACATGCCAGCGTCTGCAAACCCTGTAATATTCCTCACGTCTAGCCTTAGACACCAATACCATAAATATAGACTCCATTTCTCAAACGACGATTTAGCTCATAGGAAAATAAGTGGCAAGTCAAAATTCAAATGACTGAAGTTGTTTTAGGTAATTCATAGGTTGTAAAAGGTAATGAGAAGTAAAAAAAAAAAATTATGAGGGTATTACAACTCTCCCATTAAAATGAAAACCTATGTTATAACTTTATGCTCTTCAAATACCATACCAGACTAAAGCATCAAGCAATATATAAAGTGTTCTGCTCCTAAAAAATTACTTTGTTTATGTGGAGTGATACCCTTACTTATTAATTTTCAGAAATACTTGTCCAGCCTTCTTTTTAAACCAGAATCATCCCCAATGTTTAAAAATAAACATGACCATCGAAGTTTATTTTTAATCAGCAATTCATTTGAATAATTAAAGTGAGAATCATTGCTAAAAAGGCCATAGAACATTATACCTACACATACACACACACACAAACACACACACGCACACTTCAAGTGCCACAGTGTAAACTGAAAGCAGGTAGCTAATCACATCTCTAAAAAGAAAAGAAACTCCTTTGAAGTCATCATTATGAAGCTTTATGAATAGCACTAAAGGATTTAGCACATTTATGAGCAATGATCTGCAACAAGACTCAATCAGCCGGATACTAGTTTCATGCTACAGAAGAGGCTATGTCTAGACTCATTCGCAAAAATTGCCATGCTGTTACTCTTTTATTCTCATTTAAGTGTGGCGGCTCAGTACACAGAGGGCATTCTGCATCAGGGTGCTGAGTGGACAAATGATTGCCAATAATCAAATGGCATGACTTATCTTTTGAAAAACCTTGGAGCAATTCTAAGGAACATGAATGTAAGTGCTAAGCACTGCTTACATAGTGAAAATGCTTATTCCATTTGAATCTTCAAACCCAGGCTACAGAGAAAACAAATAGGCAGAGTGAGTTTGATCCTGGACTCTCAAATTTCTATCAGTAGGATCTGCAAATAACACAGGGTGATACTTGGCCACATAAGAGAGATTCAGCAACCCTCGCAGGTATGAGACACAAGCATTCTGATTCGAATTTCTGGGTGTTCGTGTCCTGTCGTAACATTAAAATAATCATGCAAATCTGCCTCCAGCTGGTCTCTGATTTGCATTCATTTTTTTCCATTTGAAATGATTTATACATACTTATACGAAATTCTAATCTGAACATTCAATCTTGGAAGAACAGACATTTACAGTATTTAAACTAAATTTACAATATTAATAGCTAGTAATTATTAACATTTTAAGTGTGTGGATGACACCAAACCTGGTTAATAAGCAAACTACCTGCATACATGTTTTTCACAGAACGGAGCACTAACCATATTTTTTTGGCTAATGTAGAAAAGAGTTGGTTACCATGGATATTACCTCCTCAACACACGAATGATAAAAGCACTGAAAATACTGCATATTGACTAAATATAAGGGGACACAGAATGAACCCTTTTTAATTAAAAACCCTTCATAGACCCTGTGTAATTGAAAAAGTTGAACATTCTCCATTCTGTAGTTGTATTTAATTTTAATAACTTGCTTAAGAACAGCTGGAAAACTTATCCTGTGGAAGTCCTTACCTACACAAAGATCATTCAAGCAAAAGCCCAGGAACCATCAGGAGGTAGCCCACACTCTTCTAGGAGAAGTGGAATAGAAGCAACCAACACTATCCTATGGGACTGGAGCCACGTCCTGGATCCCACTTTCATTGAAATCCAACCACATACCTGAATAAATTCAGTCTTTTAATCAAACCTCAATCAACACTAACAGCAATAACAGTAGCTATTATATTTTTAGTGCAAACTTAATCTGACACTTTTGTTGGGAAACTTAAGCATGAGTTCTATTCTGCAAAAGAACCCCATGTTTCTGCAAAACAAAGGCCCTGCCCTCACAGGGCTTGTATTTACTACCACTTGACAAACAAAATAAATAAACAGAATGTCAGGTGATGAAATGTGCTATGAAGAAAAACAAAGCAGGGGGTTCCATTTTTATATAAGCTGGTCCAGAATTGACTCTCTAATAAGGCAAAAATTAAGTAGACTTGAAGGAAAGTGAGGGAACCGTACAAATATTTCATTTAAAAACGCTTCAGGCAGAGGAAACAAGGGCAGTGACCCAGAGGCAGGAATGTGCTTGGCCAAATGAGAAACAGCAAGGAGGAAATTATGTCTAGAGCAGAGTGATCAAAGGACAAATAAGTCCTTCGATGAGGTGAGAGAAACTGAGTTGGGAAAACCGCATCATGGAGGGTCTTGGAGGACACTATAAAGTCTTTGGCTCTGACTCTGAGAGGGAAGACTTCTGAGCAAAGAAGAGAGGGCCTAAGTAATATGTGCAAGGATCACTATGATTGCTGCGTTGGGAAAAGACTCTAGGAACAAGGGCAGAAGCTGTGAGATCAGTTAGGAGACTGTGGCAATAATCCAGACAACAGGTGATGGTGGTTTGGACCAAATGTTAACAATAGAGATGGTGAATTTGCAACAGCCAAGACAGGGAAGCAACCTAAGTGTCCATCAACAGAAAAATGGATAAAGAAGATGTGGTGTGTATATATATATACATATGTATATTAAAAAATCGGGGCTTCCCTGGTGGCACAGTGGTTGAGAGTCCACCTGCCGATGCAGGGGACGCGGGTTCGTGCCCCAGTCCGGGAAGATCCCACATGCCGCGGAGCAGCTGGGCCCATGAGCCATGGCCGCTGAGCCTGAGCGTCCAGAGCCTGTGCTCCGCAATGGGAGAGGCCACTGTGCTCCGCAACAGTGAGAGGCCCCCGTACCGCAAAAAAAAAAAAAAAAAAAAGCGGCAACATGGATGGACCTAGAGATCATCTTACTAAGTGAAGTCAGACAGAGAAAGACAAATATCATATGATATCACTTATATGTGGAATCTAAGATATGATACAGATGAACTTATTTACAAAATAGAAACTGACTCACAGACTTAGAAAACAAACTTCCGGTTACCAAAGGGGAAAGATGGGGGAGGGATAAATTAGGAGGTTGGGATTAACAAATACACACCACTATATATAAAATAGATAATCAACAAGGACCTACTGTATAGCACAGGGAACTCTACTCAATGCTCTGTAATAACCTAAATGGGAAAAGAATCTGAAAAAGAATAGATATATGTATACGTATAACTGAATCACTTTGCTGTATAACTGAAACTAACACAACACTGTAAATCAACTATATTCCAATATAAAATAAAATAAAAAACTATAGAGATAGTGAGAATAAATGGCTTCTGGATACATTTGAAAGAATTCACTGTTTACGTGTGGGGTGTAAAAGACAGAAAGGAGTTAGGATGACTCCAAGGATTTTTTTTTTTTTTTTTTTTTTTTTTTTTGCGGTACGCGGGCCTCTCACTGTTGGGGCCTCTCCCGTTGTGGAGCACGGGCTCCGGACGCGCAGGCTCAGTGGCCATGGCTCACGGGCCCAGCCGCTCCGCGGCATGTGGGATCTTCCCGGACCGGGGCACGAACCCGTGTCCCCTGCATCAGCAGGCGGACTCTCTACCACTGCGCCACCAGGGAAGCCCGACTCCAAGGATTTTGCCCTTAGCAAATGGAAAGGCATTGGGCCATTTATTGAAAAGAAGCCTACAGAAAATCTATCAGCCTTCAAAGTCCATGCTCTCTTGAAATCATCATGCCGTTTCACAAAGTGCACCATCTATCAAAATGAGTTTGGAATTCAATTCAGACTCACCTTGAGTGTCCAGTGCTGTCCACCAGGCTGCCCCTGCCTACATGGAAAGTGGAGGTTCTGGTACTACGGGGAAGCAGATAGGTGTCATGCTGAAGGCTCACTTGTGAGCGCACTGAGCCAAGGCAGAAAACGGACAGGACCCAGGAGAGATAGCGGAAAGGGCAAAACAAGAGCATGCGCATGTAGAGTTGACACACAGGGATGAAGCAGCCGAGAGAGGCTGAAGGTGGCAGCAGCAGACAGGGAGGAAGGAAATGACAGCACACAGGCCAATGCATGAGGATTAAATCTCCCTTGCTCAGACCTTGGAAAGGAAGACAGGTCTCCTGCCTCCAATTCAGCCAGCACAGTTCTGCTTTGGACTGATTTACATGTTCCTCTTCCTCAGATATTTGAACAAAGGGTTCCAAAGCTTATTCTCCCTCTTTCTCTGTGTCAATTTCCCTCCGTCCTACCACCCTCTCTCGTTTTAATTAAAACTATTGACCTTGACCAGTAGTTTTCAAACCATGCTGTGTACCAAAAATCTTTTGGAAATACAGACTCCTAGGTCTACATCCAAAACACTGAGTTGGAATCTACAGGGAGGAAAGGCATTCAGTCAGGCTTGGGAAGCCCTCCCCCCACCCCTCCATGGGTTCTCAATAAACATCAAGGACAGTTACAACTCACAACTTGAACACATTCTTGTTTCCTTTCTCCCCATACCATTAGGGCCCCTGAGATGGTCCAGCACCTGCTGAGTTTTTCCTTTTTTTTTTTTGAGGAATCAGAGGCAGAATACTCTACCAAGAAATTACTCATGCCTCTGGGTCTAGTGAAGTCTTATTACATCCACCTCTAAAGTGCAATACAAGACCTTTCTTTTAAAAATGACTTTCTCTAGTGGGGAGGCCAATTATTTTTCTGCTTCTTTACACTTTTTGTTCTCCTGTGTAGTTACTTTGGATACTTTAATTAATGTTTAATCTTCCTGCACTTGTGCCTTAAGGAGAGCCCCTCTGAAGGGCACAGAGTTCAAAATCATGGCCTCATAACACTCTGCAGGTTTAACATTAAATAATCATGACAATTCAGACCAAAGACCAAAAACCCACTCAGACTGCCAGGAACACGGGGTCAGCATGCAGGCCTTCTTTGCCAAATCTGTGATTTTGTTTCTATTCTCGTCCTGTTACACTGGTACATAGATGACTCTTCCTGCTTCCTCCTTTCCAGGGAGGGGTTGTATTCTGTGAGAAAAGTGCTCCGTCACTCAAGGCTGATGACAGCAATGGAGCAACACTGTGATAGAAATGATTACTGAAGGCCCATTAGGAGATGCCAACAGAGACTCTATATTAACCATCATTCCCCCTGTACGCAGAGACCTGAAAGAAAAAGGAGAGAAGACTTTCAGCTGCTATGGTATCTTAGAGAATCATCTGACAGCTTATTTATTAAATGCATTTTAATATTAATTCTCCTCTGCGCCATAGCTGACCTTCAAAAGAATTTACTGAATCTCAAGAACGCAAAAGCACAATGGCCAAGGGAAAGCATGGATGGGAAGAAAGCTGCACTTAAACTCTTTTTCTCCTGTGCGGTTATATACAAAATTGGTTACGATTAAATACTACGTTAGGTGGCTGATATTTTAATATAGAGCCTAAAACACAGATAAATTAGAACCCAATTAATTGGGATCCAACTTATTTTTCTCTCTGCTCATTTAGGACAGAAATGCAAATCACAGGAATGCACAACAATATAAAGGAATTTTAAGCTGCTTCTCAAACATGTCCTAGATCCAAAACACATTCTGCCTCTCCAGTCCTATAAAATGAGGGCTGCATGCATAATGACGACCCTCAAACAGCCAGTACACACACAGTTAAATTTAATGTCCTACATTTACTAAATCAAAATGTAGACTGAAAAGCTCTCCAAAAGGAAACTTCCATTTAACTCTTTCTTAAAATTTTGTTTAAAAGCACATAACATAAAATATACCACCTCAACCATTGTTAAGTATACACTTCAGTGATATTAAACACATTCACACTGTCATGCAAACATCACCACCATCCATCTCTTTTCATCTTGCACAACTGAACCTCTGTCCTCATTAAACAATAACTCCCTACCTTCCTCTGTTTAACTCAATCAAAAAATTCTACTGAACAGAATTCCCCATTCTTTAAATACTCTGAATGATGTTTCATTCTTATATAGGGTAAAATTAGGACCAACTTTTTTATGAATCAACTTATATTTTAAGCCCAGTTTATACATTATGCTCAGGAAAGAACTGTTATTTTGTTCCAGAAAGTCATGTTTAATCTCCGAGCATCTACATACCAAAGCTGGTGGGTGTTATGAATGTTTATGTCCTTCAAAATTTCATGTGTTGAAATCTAACCTAATCCCTATTCTGGTGGTGGTGCCCTCATGAACTGGATTAGTGCCCTTGTAAAAAGAGGCCAAAGAGCAAGCTTGTCCTCTTTCTGCCATGTGAGGATACAACGAGAAGTCAGCAGTCTGTAAATTGGAAGAGGGCTCTTACCAGAACGTGACATCAGAACCCTGATCTCAGACTTCCGGCCTCCAGAACTGTGAGAAATAAATTTCTTTTTTTTTTTTTTTTTTAAATAAATTTATTTATTTATTTATTTTATTTTTGGCTGTGTTGGGTCTTCATTTCTGGCGAGGGCTTTCTCCAGCTGTGGTGAGTGGGGGCCACTCTTCATTGCAGTGCATGGGCCTCTCACTGTCACGGCCTCTCCCATTGCGAAGCACAGGTTCCAGATGCGCAGGCTCAGTAGTTGTGGCTCACGGGCTTAGTTGCTCCACAGCATGTGGGATCTTCCCAGACCAGGGCTCGAACCCGTGTCCCCTGCATTAGCAGGCAGATTTTTAACCACTGCGCCACCAGGGAAGCCCAGAAATAAATTTCTGTTGTTTATAAGTCACACAGTCTATGGTAGTTTGTTATGGCAGCCTCAACAGACTAAGACAATGGGTGACCAATCACTACAGTTAGCCTAATTTGAATTAGAAGCCACAGATATCTTTCTTTACTCTCTCTGAATCTGTTTATACCATTAATTAGGATTAGGGACGCTTTCACAAAAATCTGGGTGATGACTATCCATAAAACCACATTTTAACCTTTTTAAAGCACTAGGAAAAATGACTATCTAGGACTCCAGTGAAGAAACAGTGCTTGTGACCTCCCAGAAATGAGCATCCTGTAAGTCAAACCAAGCCTTCTGGGCACAATGCAGAGCAGGTACGATACTGAGACCAGCTTGGTGGCGGGTGTTATTTGCCATGTGCAGCAAGGCTGCAAGAGGTGTAGGCACCCTCTGGAGCATTTGCAGCCCCAGCATAAGATGAAGCTCTGTGTCAGTCTTTCTTGGTTCTGAGTCATTAGTTCTAGGGTGGAAAGGCATTAGAAAACCTTTCAAGCCACAGACCACATATCTTAGGGAAATGGCTAATTAGAATTCACCCTAAACTGCGATAGAATTAACAGACATTAAATAATCATTATTTATAATTGGGGAATCAAGTTACCCAAGAGAAAAAAAGGCAAAGCTTAGATTGCCTTGGTTAATGTTTAAATTGGAAAAATAAAAGGATAAGTAGTTTCCCAAATGACCAATAACTTATGTTCCCAAAGTTAGTAACGTAGGAAGTATTTTTTCTGGACAAGCAATGTGATTGGGATCTTCATTTTTAAAAGATCACACAAAAATTATTTCATCCACATTAGAAACAAAGTATAGGACAAACAGTCTGTCCTGAGCTCTGGAACAGTGGCCAAGGGGTAATGTGGCTAACAGGGGGAAAAGAAATTTTCTTCCTTCTTTTCGTGGCATAGACCTAAGGAGAATATTTTTAAGAAAAAAAAAAAGTCTTTGACTTCTCTCTTTCTTCTTCTCTGTACTTCTTTCTCATCTTCTGGTACTTCTTTTACAGGGACCATGATATTCTCAAACTACCTTAATTTCACTGCTTTCCCAACTGGGTCCCCATCCTGGCCAGGCCAACCCCAAAGGCCTGTGCCTCAGAACAGCTGACCCCAAGGGATTCAAAGCAAATGAATCAAACCAAGATATGGATGAAGTAAGACTTCATGTTTTCTGTTTTGCTCTCAAGTAACAGCTTTGCAATATTTAGCATCAAAAAGTCAAAAAATGCAAATAAAACATGAAAATACAGTTGACACTTGAACCACATGGGTTTAAACTGCATGGGTCCACTTATATGTGGATTGTTTCTTTTTTTTTTCTTTCTTTGTGGATTGTTTTTTGACAGTAAATACTGCTGTACTACATGATCCACAGTTGGCTGAATCTCCTGATGTGAAACTGAGGATACAGAGGGCCGACTATAAATTATACATGGATTTTCGACTGCTTGGAGGGTCAGTGCCCCTAACCCCCATGTTGTTCAAGGGTCAACTGTATAGTCTCACCTGACATTAAAAATAATGAGATTATCTGGTGTGAGAGGGTATGGAAAAATAAGAACACCCAAAAAGCAGTGTAAACTGTTTACAGCCTCTCTGGAGGGCACTTTGGTTATACATGTCCAAAGTCCTTTTTTCTTTAAGTATAATGTTGACCCAGCAAAAACACCACTAAAAACTATAAGTAAGTCCCCTACATTCGAACCTTCAACTTCAGAGCTTTCAAAGATGTGAATGTGGAGCTTACTAATGAAGACCTGATGGGATTGGAGGCCCAGAGAAAGGACAAAGAGAGACAGAGCAAGAAGTTACTGAAGAACCGAAGAGATTCACAATGCAAGAAATGGCAAGGGATTTTCTTTACTTGAGAAGGCACTGTTAGTTTTTAAGGCACAGGAACGGTGCCTTAGAACATAGAACGGTACACGAAGGCTGCAGCAGCCATTCAGAATGCAATCCAGTGCTACCATGTCATCTATGACGAGAAAAAAAGAGCTACTGCCCAGACATCATTGGATCATTTTTTCAAGACAGTATGTAGAATTGAATCCAGCAAGGAACCAGAATCTGTGCCATCAACATCAGGCATGAGTGAACTTGCAGCTTGCCCTCCGTCTCCTATTGCTGACGATCCTTCAGCTCTACCACCTCCCATCTCTTCTCCCTCCTCCAGTCAGTAACTCTTCATGCCTGTTCACTCGATGGCAGCTCCTGTATGCCAGCTGTTGTACTGTACTACCGTACTTTTCAAGGTGCTGTACTGTAAGATTAAAAATGTTTTATTTAGTTTTTGTTTGTTTTTTATGTTTTATTTGTGTGAAAAATATTATAAACCTATTACAGTACAGTACTATATAACCAGTTGTGTTAGTTGGGTACCTAGGCTAACTTTGTTGGACTTAACGAACAAATCAGACTTACGAACGTGCTCTCAGAACGGAACTCATTTGTATGTAGGGGACTTACTGTACATGGATACCATTAAGTAGCACATCATAGAAACATGTTTATTGATATGAAAAAATCTTCATGACCTATTGCTAAGTTAAAGAAATGGGCAGACTACAAACATATAAATGTATGTTTTATAATACATATAAGTATATGTATTAAATTATATGTAAATATAAATTTAATATAAATTTGTATATTAACATTGTAAATTAAGCTAGCTTATACAGATATACATATATAATAAAATTATACAATTATATATAACTTTTACTTATATAAAATTTATCATACACTTTATACACACAAAATTTATATATGATACATATAATTACATAATTTTATTATATATGTATGTATACAAAAATAAATAAAATATTAGAAAGACATTCACAAAAATGTAAACAGTGGTTAGCTCCATTTTTTTTTCTTTGTGCTTGTTTATGATTTTTAGGATATCTGCTAATGATAAAATTAATTAGAACATTCTGTAATTACTTAGGGAGAGTTATTTTTTTAATTTAGTGCAGAACACTAAAAACGACAATAATATCAATAGCTCCACTAGAGAAATGCCAAGATAGGGTAAGAGGTAGAATCTATCAGAGAGTTGGTAAGTAGGAGATTATAGACTATCTCTATATAATATTATTATTTGGGATAACACTGTCCCCAGAACACACACACAACAGCCTCAGCAAATACCTGCTGGGTTGAGAACAAACAGAAGAAATACTTAGTCCTTAAAAATACACAGCTCTACCTTTACACTTTTCTCAAAATATCTGGCTGTTTCTTCCACTGTAATAAGCAATACTGTACATCCTGATGCTTCAGAATACTTGAAATCATGTTAATTATTCCTGCGGAATGTTTAAAAATTCATATTGTTTACTCCTGAGAGACCATGACAACATCTTTCCAGATTGCACCAGACTATTCTTATGTGAATCAAGGGTTTTAATCTCTAGGATGCAACAGCAATGCTTTGGGCTTGGATCAATGAAAGGAAATGAGCTACTGTGGTTTGTGTGCCTTTCACCAGACCCCCCCAATACTTATTCACAGTGCTGAGTGTATCAAAACTACATGCGTAAATTAAACTAGCTTGTCGGATACAAAACCAAAGCTAAACCATATGCGGAGCAAAACACACCCATGGCTTTTTCTCGGCACCACAGATCTCTCTTCCGTGCCAACTCCCTGACGGGCAGAGAGATAGGCCAGTAATGAACCAGCCTTTACAGAATCCAAGGCTTTATATGGACCTTTGAAATAATTTCCTTTTAAAACATTTTGTCCCCTCTCTACAGCAACACAGTTTATTACTACTTTTTGCATTTTTTTTAAGTCTTGGACATTTTTTAAATGCCCACTTTTTTCAATCAAATGTATTTTTTCATTCTGATTCCATAAACTCAGTCTTGTAATGACTAACATCATCCTTTCTTTTCTCCTTCCTAATGTGTTTATTTATGCCTCTTCAATACAAGGTGGTACCCAACTCCAAAAGTCTCCTTTCCTTGGCTGGGGCCCTACTGGCATTCCCCTCCTGCCCTAGAGAGTGACTGGTCTGATCTGTGAGGCCCCTGTGTTGTCTGCTCCTCCCTTCTCTCCTTGGAGGGAGTGCCCACAGAGCACCCAGATCTCCGTTGTTCCTCCACACCTTCCCTATCGGTGTACCTGTGACTGCACAGGTGCAGGATAATTCTGGGTGCAGTAGCCGGGAGCCCAGTTACCCATAGATGCAAGCTACACACTCCAACCTATAACTAGTGACATTTTGGTTCTCCCTCTGCCAGTTCTTTCATCTTATTTCTCGGTCAGTTCAGAACCTGGGCAGGAGAGACAGCTTCTCAAAGACGCCAACATCTTGAGCATTTTGCCATGAACCTTAACAATATTAAAATTGGCAAAATACACTGGGAGGCATTAAGGCTAAGGGTGGGTGGCTCTGAGCTTTGGCATGCTTTACTAAGCATGGGCCGTAACGGCTTTTAACTTTGGCAGTTTGCAAAGTTTGTACTGGGTCATGGGTCTGGTTTTATAGTCTGCAGCTACCTTCAAACTGCTGTGGAAGTATCAGGTAAATATCAGATGCATTGTGTACTCAACTTGAATTTTCACAACGATCTTAAAAAAGCAAAAGTTACTGTATTTCATCAAATCTTAAAATGCTCTGAATGTAAGACACCCCATTATTTTAGCCACCACCAAGAAAGAAAAGAATACTGCCAATACTATAACATGTCATTCACTGTAAGACACGTATAAGTTTTAAATACATTAAAATGTGAAGAAAAAAGTGAGTCTTAAAATCAATGAACTATTTAATATTATCCTCATTTTTTATTCAAGGAATAAGACCCCCTTCAAAACATACACACGTTCTCTTACCTCTGAGTTTAAACACACGCTAGTCCCCCTACAGGGAACAGCCTTTCTCTGGCTCTGGACCTAGTCACCCGCCCTTTATCGTTCACATCAACCTTCAGTGAAGTCTTATGTGATTCCCAGGCCCGGCTGGGTCCCCCTATAAGTTCTCTCACAGCACTTATTCTTCTTTTCAATACTTTGAAGCCCTGGAATTATTTCTAATTATTTACTTCCATGTTTATAACTATGTATAGTCACACCCTGTTAGGCCTGGCCATTCCGTGATGGCAGGGACTGTCCAGTTTGCCTACCACTCTACTTCCAGGGCTTGTAACACATAACAGGAGCTCAATACGTTGACTCATGGGTATCTTGACAAAGCACTCACAAGCCTTATCTCTTTTAATCCTCACTACGCCACTGGAAGGTAGGTGCCATTATTTCCCCCGTTTTATCAAGTGAAGAAACTGAGGCTTGAAGAAGTCAATTAATTTAACCATGTCTCACAACAGAGAATTCAAACTCCAGCCAGATGTGCCTGACACCAAAGCCAGGTCGTTAACCATTAGGCCATACCCAGCTCCAGCTCGCAAGCAGAAGGCATGGAGGCAGGAATAAAATGGCATGTTGTGGTACAGAGAGACATCGAGATAAAATGGATAATGCACGTGCATCAGATTCAAGTTAAACTCTTATTGAGGACCTGCCAATTGCCTGAAAGTGGGCTGAGCACCTCTGATATGAGTCATTTATTCTCACAATCATACCATGGATTTGGACTTATTTATCTCTACTCTACAGTAAAGAAAGAGACTCAGAGAAGCTAAGTAACATGCCCACTCACACAGCTGGTGAGCAGCAAAGCCAAGGTGATGAGCTCTAAGTCTGGACAATGGATTTCAGAGGATTCTGGAGCACGCTTTCTGAAGATCTCTGTTTTTTTCTTGGTCCTATTCCCCAAGCTAAGTGCTGACTGTCTTTGGCCAATTGACAATTGACAAATGTCCATTTCTAACAACTTTTTCTGACCAACTCTGATCTTCACTTAAGGGTTTATGAGGAAAGCCTGTTAATATTTAACTGAAACAATAACGGGCACCACTATGATTAAATAGCATTTAGACAAGGCAAACCAATAGAAATGCACACACTCAGCATTAGGCACTATGTTAAACTGGCATCTGTACAGACTGTGTCCAAATCAAGGGGTGGCCTTTCAAGGCAAATTATGTGGCTCATTGCTGGGGCAAGCCAGGGTTGGAATAGCCAAATTAAAGTTCAGCTCCTCAGTAAAATTGAATTTGACACCTCTTTCCTCAGGAGATTGGGAATTATCTTCCCAACATGTACTTTAGAACATCAGTGTCAGCCCATCTGCTATCTAAATTTAGATCTCAGTACAGTATGTAAAGCATCTTTCTGCTGTGGTCATTAGCAGAGAAAAAACCTCCAAAGGTTCCATCATTAAATGAAGACCCACGGCATCTATTCCATCCTCTAAGGAACCTATCATTTCTTCTGCTGCTTTTAGTGAAGGACTGAGGGGAGGGGGCTGGGAAGCAAACTGAGAAGCAGCGTGACAGAGGGTCAGGAGACCCAGATGCCAGCCCCACTCTGCCGTACACTAGCTCTGTGACCTTAGTCAAATAGAAAAATCTCAGGGTCACAGAAAATCTTTAAGGTCCATTAGTTAAGACACGTTACTGATGTTTGAATCCCTCTAATAATATCACTGCTAAGTGTTGATTCGGTTTACGCTTTACACTCAAGTGATAGAGAAATCATTACTTCCCTTCCCTCTCCAGTGCTCTATAACGTCTGAGACCCTGGAGAAGGCATCGTAACACAAGTCTTGAAGGTTGGAGAGAACCTGAGGTCTGAAGGACAACTAGCTCTTAACAATACTGGAGAGCAGGAAGAGATCACAAGCCCATCTCTACAGAAAGTTATTAATTATTAATGAAGGTTAAGTGATCATGTAACAATTCCAAAAAATCAAAATCAAAAGAGGAGTCCTTGACATAAGTGGCTTGTCTGTAGAATAAAAAGAAAACTCTTAAAACGCTGAAACCATGTTTTCCACATTAAAGGTTTGACCGTAGAGAGAAAAAGATATTTAAAGTATAACACCTACATATAATAAATTGATCATACAGCAAGCTCGTCTAATTGTGGTTGTGGACTGGTGAAGGTCTACAAATTGTTATCAGGCTACAAGGAGACAGGAGTTTGCTCTAGAATGTAAATCAACTTTGTCATGAAGCGAGCTTACTGTTTGCTTCAGTCAATGTGTGTGGGGGGGGCGGGGGTGGTGGTGCATGCCACGACTTTCTCAATGAAGGAAGCAGTGCATTGATTTACATTCTGGTGCAAGTCCCTTATCTCGGTTCAAACAGTGACAAACAGTTCCCAGACTGGCTACTTCATGGAGTACTGTCGGAGACTAATAAGGTAGCATTTCCCAATGGGACTCTGATGAACCTGTAGCATCTCTTCCTTCACTCTGTGAAGTACAACTTCCCCAAACCACCAAAAGCAGAAACATCTGTTGTCTTATTCAGAAGCTGATGCACTGTCTTATCTAGACTATGGTAGAGCCTTCCAGCAGGTCCCCCTACCTTCAAACTATTCTGACACACGTTCAAGCCAGCCTCCACACTGCTACCACAGGAAGTGTTTTGAAACATATCTAGACAATTACTCCCCTGCTTAAATTCTTTTGAGAGCTCCCCAACGCCTACTGCATTAGCTTTAACCTTTTGAGTTTAATCACCAGCCATTCCCGTCTACCCCTTGACCTCCGCAATTATGAGTCATTTTCTGAACACATTACATACTTTCATCCACCTGTGCTTTAACTCATATTGTCTCCTCTACGTGAAATACTCTTTCCCTTCTAATCCACCTATAAACTCCTACTCATCCTTTAATAGCCAGTTCAAATAATGCCTCCTCTGAAAGTCTCAACAACCACCCCAGAAAGAACTATGTATTCAGACCCTCTGTGGGTGTGAGGGGGGGAGGGTAGTTCAATGCCATAAATAACAGGGCAGGCTCTGGAACCTGACTCCACAACACCTATCTGCATAACTTTCGGCAAGTTACTTAACATCTCCTGCTTCAGTTTCCCCATCCGTAAAACAGGAACAATGATATAGTACTTCCTTCACAGGGTGAATGTGAAGATTAAGTTAACTAACTCATGTAAAGCATTTAGCACAGTGCCTCACATATAGTAAGTATTCCTATAAATTATTGAGTCAGGCCAGTTAACTTCTCTAGCCTAGGAATTTGAAACCCAGTGACAGGGGCTCTTGGTGTTGGGACACCTTTATGCACCTTTATATAGTCTGGAGAGCAGGTCCATCAACGTCTGCTGCTGCAGTTTCTGGAGTTGCCCCTGGTCCCTACCCAGCCTGGGCTGGATGCTTAGGGACTGATTCATTCTTTGAGTAACTCCAGTATCTTTTAAAAAATTTATTTTCTTCTTCTTCTTCCCCTTCCCCTCCTCCCCCTGCTCCCCCTCTAATCCTCTCCCCCTCCTTCTTATCCTTCTTTTTTTTATTTTTTAAAACTTAAGCCAGGGGGCTTCCCTGGTGGCGCAGTGGTTAAGAATCCGCTTGCCAATGCAGGGGGCACGGGTTCAAGCCCTGGTCCGGGAGGATCCCACATGCCGCGGAGCAACTAAGCCCGTGTGCCACAACTACTAAGCCCGTGTGCCTAGAGCCTGCGAGCCACAACTACTGAACCCACACGCTGCATCTACTGAAGCCCGCGTGCTCTAGAGCCTGTGCTCGGCAACAAGAGAAGCCCACACACCGCAACGAAGAGTAGCCCCGGCTCGCCACAACTAGAGAAAGCGCGCGCACAGCAACGAGGACCCAACGCAGCCAAAAATAATAAATAAATTTAAAAAAATTTAGTTTTAAAAAAAAGTACACCACAAGATTTGGATTAAAAATGTATATTAAAAGAAAAAAAAAAACTTAAGCCAGGAAGAATCAGCCTCTCTCTCGCTTACACGTACCTTAGTTAGTGTAGGGATAACAGTAGCTATCGTATTGCTTATAAGGATTAAAAAAGATAATGTACAAAGCACTTAGAGCAGTGCCTGTCAGTGAGTAAGTACCTGGTAATTAGTAGCTTTCACTATTATCTAATGATAGCTCTTGGTATTTACCTAGTGTTTTAGAATATAAACTACACACTCCTGTGTTGCTTGCTTATTCTCCTTAACAAATGGGTAGAAACGGTAGCCACAGTTTATGGATGAGGAAATGGTGATGTTTAGGAGTATGCCCAAGATCATGAAGGTGGCAAGTGGCTGAGCTGGGAACCCTACCAAGGTGTCAACCTAAGTCTCTGAAATTAAAGCAAGAACTCTGAGACTCCCCACTACGCTGCCTGTTTCCCAAGACAATGGGTCCAGGAAATCGCCTCTAAGTATTCTCATTAAGGTGTCAAAAATAAACAAGGATCCCTTCTTTATTACCGTCAGAGGTCACCTGGTGGGTGGATGTGAGCCAGCGACTGCAGCCACACTGCCGAGGCTTGGGTCCTGCCTCCCCCACTTATTTGCTATGTGACTTTGAACAGGCCACTTAACTTCTTTGGGCCTCTTAGTGGGTTACTGTGAGGACTAAGTGAGTTAATATATGTAAAGGACTTAAAACCATGCCTGGACCGAAAGACCTAGAACAGCAAACACAGTACTGAAGAACAAAAAAATTAGAGGAATCACACCAAATGATTTCAAAACTTACAGTAAAGCTACAGTAATCCAAACAGCACAGTATTGGTGAAAGAACAGACACATACATCAATGGAACAGAATAGAGAGCCCAGAAGCAGATCCACACAAATAGTCCAGTGACCTTTGACAAAGGAGCAAAAATATTTCAATGGAGAAAGGATAGTCTTTTTAAGTAACGGTGCTGGAACAACTGAATATCCACATGCAAAAAAAAAAAAAAACTAACTAAACACAGGGCTTACATCTCTCATAAAAATTAACTCAAACTGGATCACAGACCTAAATGTAAATGCAAAACTATAAAATTTTTAGAAGAGAACAAAGGAAAAAATCCAGGCTACCTTGAGTTTGGAGATGAGTTTTTAGAAGCATCACCAAAAGCATGATCTAAATTGGACATTATTAACATTAAAAACTTCTGCTCTGCAAAAGACCGTTAAAAGAATGAAAAGAGAAGCCACAGAAATTTGCAGATATTTGCAAACACATATCTGACAAAGGACTTGTATCCAAAGAACTCGTGAAACTCAACAGGAAGAAAGCCCAGTAAAAATGGACAAAAGATCTGAGCAGAGATTTCACCAAAGAAGGTATATAGATGACAAATAAGCATATGAAAAAAATGTTTTACATCATTAGGGAATTACAAAATAAAGCAACGAGATACCACAGCATACCTTATAGCCATACCTATTAGAATGGCTAAAATACAAAAAAGAAAATTAACAATGCCAATTGCTGGCAAGGAAAAAGAGCAACAGGAACACTCATCCTTCACTGGCACGAATACAAAATGGCACGACCAATTTGGAAGACAGTTTGACGATTTCTTACAAAGCTAAATATAGTCTTAGCATATAATCCGGCAATCACACTCCTTGGTATTTAACCAACTGACTTCAGAACTATGTCCACACAAAACCCTGCAAGCAAATGTTATAGTAGCTTTATTCATAGCCACCAAAACTTGGAAGCAACCAAGATGTCCTTAAATAGGTGACTGGATAAACAAATTGGAGTATATCCACACAATGAAATATTACAAAAAGAAATGAGCTACCAAGCCATGAAAAGACATGAATAAATCTTAAATACATTTTGCTAAGTGAAAGAAGCCCATCTGAAAAGGCTATGTTCTGTATTATTACAATTATACGATACGATGTTCTGGAAAAAGCAAAACCACAGAGACAGTTAAAAAAATCAGTGGGGTCAGGGAATCTCGGCGTGGACAGCGCAAGGGAAAAGGTGGAGGCGATGGTGGTCAGCAGTGCCAGTGGAAGTCGCGTGTCCAGCGGGAGGGACCTGAATTGCATCCCCGAAATGGCTGACACCCTGGGGGCTGTGGCCAAGCAGGGGTTTGATTTCCTCGGCATGCCTGTGTTCCACCCACGTTTCAAGAGGGAGTTCACTCAGGGACCTGCTAAGAATCGGCCAGGCCCTCAGACACGATCAGACCTACTGCTGTCAGGAAGGGACTGGAACACACTAATTGTGGGAAAGCTTTCTCCACGGATTCGTCCAGACTCAAAAGTGGAGAAGATCCGCAGGAACTCCGAGGCAGCTATGTTACAGGAGCTGAATTTTGGGGCATATTTGGGTCTTCCAGCTTTCCTGCTTCCCCTAAATCAGGACGATAACACAAACTTGGCGAGAGTTTTGACCAACCACATCCCACTGGCCACCACTCCTCCATGTTCTGGATGTGGGTGCCACTGGTGGCACCAGAGGACCTGAGAGATGTGCCAACTTCACACACAGAGGAGTACGGTGGAGAGGAGAAGACATGGATGTGGTGGCACAACTTCCGGACCTTGTGTGATTATAGCAAGAGGATTGCGGTGGCTCTCGAAATTGGTGCTGACCTCCCATCTAATCATGTCATTGATCGTTGGCTTGGGGAAGCCCATCAAAGCAACCATTCTCCCCACCAGCATTTTCCTGACCAATAAGAAGGGATTTCCTGTTCTTTCTAAGATGCATCAGAGGCTGATCTTCCAACTCCTCAAGTTGGATGTGCAATTCATCATCACAGGCACCAACCACCACTCAGAGAAAGAGTTCTGCTCCTGCCTCCAGTACTTGGAAAACTGGAGCCAGAATCGACCTCCACCCAGTGCCTATGAACTCTTTGCCAAGGGCTATGAAGACTACCTGCAGTCCCCACTCCAGCCACTGATGGATAATCTGGAATCTCAGACATACGAAGTGTTTGAAAAGGACCCTATCAAATACTCTCGATACCAGCAGGCCATCTATAAATGTCTGTTAGACCGAGTGCCAGAGGAAGGGAAGGACACCAATGTGCAAGTGCCGATGGTGCTGGGAACAGGCCGGGGGCCCCTGGTGAACACTTCCCTGCGGGCAGCCAAGCAGGCAGACTGGTGGATAAAGCTGTACGCTGCGGAGAAGAACCCAAATGCTGTGGTGACGCTGGAGAACTGGCAGCTTGAAGAATGGGGAAGCCAGGTGACAGTAGTCTCATCGGACATGCGGGAACGGGTGGCTCCAGAGAAAGCGGATATCATTGTCAGTGAGCTTCTGGGGTCCTAAGCGGATAATGAGCTGTCACCGGATGATGGCGTAAGCATTCCTGGGGAGTATACCTCCTTTCTAGCTCCCATCTTCTCCTCCACGCTGTACAATGAGGTCCAAGTCTGTCGGGAAAAGGACCGCCACCCTGAAGCCCAGTTTGAGATGCTTTATGTGCTGTGGCTGCACAATTTCCACCAGCCGTCTGCACCCCAGCCCTGTTTTACCTTCAGCCATCCCAACAGAGATCCTATGATTGACAACAACCACTACTGCACCTTGGAGTTTCCCGTGGAGGTGAACACAGTGCTGCATGGGTTTGCAGACTACTTTGAGACTGTGCTTCATCAGGACATCACTCTGAGTATCTGTCCAGAGACTCACTCTCCTGAGATGTTTTCATGGTTTCCCACCCTCTTCCCCATTAAGCAGCCCATTACCGTGCGTGAAGGCCAGACCACCTGTGTACGTTTCTGGCGATGCAGCAATTCCAAGATGGTGTGGAATGAGTGGGCTGTGACAGCACCAGTCTGTTCTGCTATTCAGAACCCCACAGGCCGCTCTTACACCATCGGCCTCTAGCCCTGCCTGCAAGTGTCTAGAGCCTTGGAAGCAGCTTCAGGTTTTGCCCCTGTAGCACCAAAGGTGCAGTAAGTACACCATGGGTTCTGATTTGCCTTGCCCATCAGAAAGGAGCATTTCAGTCCACTTTCCTGCCTTACGTCAAGATGGGCAAAGGATGAGAATTGCAGGGCTCACGCCACCAATCTGTGAAGACTTCAGGCCAAGGCATGAGGAATTCGTGTTGGATCTGCAGCTACTCCAACAGGCACTCAGCCTCAAGTGCTCTCTGGGATAGCCCTGAGAACATGTGGATTGAACAAATTTTCAGCCCTTTTCCCTGCCCATCTCTGTTCCTATTTTGATGATTTTGGGTAAGGAGGAAATACAAATAAAGTGAGGTTATGGGCTTTCCTGCTCCAAAAAAAACGAAATCAGTGGATTGGGGAAGGGTTAAATAGGTGAATTGGTGAAGCACAGAGAATTCATAGGGTGATGAAGCTATTCTCTATGACACCGTAATGGCGATACCTGCATTTCTCAAAACCCACAAAAAGTGAACTTTAATATATGTAATTTTTTTAAAATCATGTAAAAGGTTAGGGGAATCCCAAGATGAAATGCAGAATGTGACCAAACAATCTAACTGTATTACAAATGTATGAAACAACCTCACTGAAAGGAGTGGAGAAAAAAAAAAAAAAGGTGCTCCCTAAGCAACTTTGGAAATAAGAAGTCTGTAAAACTATGGCAAAGGAAACTGTACGTAAGCAGCACTGTACTCTAGTGGATAAAGTTATTTTCCATGGGGGTCTTGTCAACAATTCTGACACTGCTATACATGCATACTGGAACTGAACAATTAAGTAAATACATGGCGGATGGTGGGAGCCAAGTTTACCATACTGTTGGAGTAGGAGATCACAGATCCCCAAGGGCAGGAGGCCAGAATGGTCCACGTGGTAATGGATTAGAATTGGAGACATCAGTATGCTCATGTTTAACTTAATACAGATACAGACGGTTACATACAGATCAATTTATAAATTAGTACATACACATTCATTTCCCTGCTCTGTCCACTGAGAGGGCCTCTAAGCAACAGCAACCCTGTAGCAACAAGAACACTTAGTGCCCAGATCTTGGTTTTAATACCACCCTCGGAGAAACGACTGATTCTAGACCTAGGGCAGGAGATGTTAAGATGAGCCTGGAGTATCTTGTGTCAGAAAATAAGAAAGTACTCAGAAGAACAACAACCATCTCACAATGATAGAAGTAGGTCAGAGGACACAGAGCAATGGAAAGAGCTCCCAGTGGCCAAAGCTGGAACAATCTGAGCAACAAAGTAAAGTAATATTTTATGATAACCCGAAGTACAAAATAAATCTCCATGAATATCCATACTGATGCAAATAAACAACTGAATAAATAAATACATGGATGAGAAGAGATAAATTGCCTGGGCAGGAGAACTGCAAAGAATTTGTGTAGCTACTCTGCCCTCAAGAAGGCGAAGCATAACTCCCCACTCCTAAGTGTGGACTCCACACAGTGACTTTTTTCCAAGAACACAGTCTGGATACGGGGGTAGTAACTTTACAGGAAAGACACCTGCTAAACACTACTGCAGCTAGGTGACAAAGGTCAACATCAACCATGACAAGTCATGTGGACAGTATGTACCCTTGATAGGATGTGATGGGAATGGCATTTTATCTGTGAGGTCTTCCCCTCAAAATCTGTAACCCAGGGCTTCCCTGGTGGCGCAGTGGTTGAGAGTCCGCCTGCCGATGCAGGGGACACGGGTTCGTGCCCCGGTCCGGGAAGATCCCACATGCCGCGGAGCGGCTGGGCCCGTGAGCCATGGCCGCTGAGCCTGCGCTTCCGGAGCCTGTGCTCCGCAACGGGAGAGGCCACGACAGTGAGAGGCCCGCGTACCGCAAAAAAAAAAAAAAAAATCTGTAACCCCACTCTAACCATGAGAAGACCTCAGACAAATTCCAACAGAGGGACATTCTACAAAATACCTGACCAGCGCTCTTCAAAACTGTCAAGGTCATCAAAAGCAAGGAAAGTCTTAGAAGCTGCCATAGCCAAGAGGCTCTTAAGGAGACATGGCGATTAATATGATGTGGTATCCTAAATGGAACCCTGGAACAGAAAAAGACAGTGGGTCAAAACTAAAGAAACCCGAATAAAGTCTGGGCTTTAGTTAATAATAATGTACCACCAACATCGGTCTACTAATTGTGACAAATGTGCCATACTAATTTGTTAATAATAAGGGAAACTGGGTATAGGGCATATGAGAACTCTCTGTACTGTCTTCACAGTTTTCCTGTAAATCTAAGCCTGTTCTAAAACATAAAGCTTATTAAAATAAACAAAAATAAACCATGTCTGGAGTATAGTAATGCTATATAATTATTAGCTAGTAATGATGCTGGTAGTAGTAGTAATGGATCGGGGGTGGGAGAGGGGAATATTTGCTATGTGAGTCCTTTATGCTCTTCCTGTGGAAATTTAGTTTCAAGGAGCCAGAAAGCAAGCTGTCACTGTGCTGGTCGCCAAGCAACGACCACTCCCAAAACCTATACCCCCAACAGGAATAGCACTGCCAGCAGCTCTACTGATTAACACTGGTGACTTTCTAGGGGGGAGTCACTCCTCATTCTTACAAGGAAAGGGCAAGTCATCTCGCACATCCTCCAAGGCTGACAAATTTTTTAAGAAAAGACTGGTGTAAATGCAAAGATGTCCATAAAGAGATGCCTTGTAATCTGGAGGAACTTCTGACCAAGGGTCAAGGAACTGATCCCATACAGCAGCTGCCAGATGACCTGGAAACCCCAGAAGTCAGAATGGTGGCTTTTTTAAATGGTAGCACTCCCTGATGTATTGAGTGAGTAAAATATGGCTTGCATTTCCCTTGCTTGAAATTTTAAATCCTCTCTAAATGGAATATCTCCTGTCAGGCTGACCCACACCAACCATGGGTACTCTGCAGCTCTCCCAAAATAAACAGGATCAACACAGAGGATCAAGTCCTCATCTTCCACCGACCTTCATATAAACCTGCTGCAGCCACATTTACACCAAGTATGTGGGCAAAGGAGAAGAGCAGACTGGATGTACAGCACTTCAAAAGTAGACATTGCTTCTGCAAGTGTAAAAAAGCCCCAGGGCTACAATCACATCTCATTAATGAAACACAAATAAGCAGGGACTGACTATGCTTAACTTACAACAGAAGTTTCCAGACACTAATCTTCCCACTCCTGTCTGGGCTGGAGAGTGTTATGTTCATAACACACCTTGAGAATGGAAGCTGAGACACAAAGTAGCATCTTAAATGCTGTGTGCTTCTGGGGACTTAAACTGAGACGCAACCAGTTTTTCCCAGGTACTATCGCTTTAAGAGTGACAAGAGTGCCCTCTAGTGGGAAAGAAAGGGTCCTGCATGCAGGGTATAAACCTTGTGCCCGACACCTCGCTAACCTGACCGTTGCAGGTTGCGTTCATGCTGTTGGTTCCTGCTCTCTGTTTTCTTCTTTTCATTATCTTGATGGTGTTCCAAGAGAATAGGCCACATCCCATATACAAGAAAATTCGTGGGGGAAATAAATATACTCAATTTCAGGTGGACTGGGCCAGGTTCAGCTTTACTTCTCTCCTGGTTAGCATCTACCTGGCCTATAGCTCATCTTCGACACTGAAAAGTCCACTCCAACCACAGACAGCTGATATCTCCTCACCACTAATACAGACCGATGAGATATCTCACACCAGTCAGAATGGCCATCATCAAAAAATCTAGAAGAAATAAATGCTGGAGAGGGTGTGGAGAAAAGGGAACCCTCTTGCACTGCTGGTAGGAATATGAATTGGAACAGCCACTATGGAGAACAGTATGGAGGTTCCTTAAAAAGCTACAAATAGACCTACCATATGACCCAGCAATCCCACTACTGGGCATATACCCTGAGAAAACCATAATTCAAAGAGTCATGTACCAAAATGTTCATTGCAGCTCTATTTACAATAGCCAGGAGATGGAAACAACCTAAGTGTCCATCAACAGATGAATGGATAAAGAAGATGTGGCACATATATACAGTGGAATATTACTCAGCCATAAAAAGAAACGAAATTGAGCTATTTGTAATGAGGTGGATGGACCTAGAGTCTGTCATACAGAGTGAAGTAAGTCAGAAAGAGAAAGACAAATACCATATGCTAACACATATATATGGAATCTAAGAAAAAAAAATGTCATGAAGAACCTAGGGGTAAGACAGGAATAAAGACACAGACCTACTAGAGAATGGACTTGAGGATATGGGGAGGGGGAAGGGTAAGCTGTGACAAAGCGAGAGAGTGGCATGGACATATGTACACTACCAAACGTAAAATAGATAGCTAGTGGGAAGCAGCCGCATGGCACAGGGAGATCAGCTCGGTGCTTTGTGACCACCTAGAGGGGTGGGATAGGGAGGGAGGGAGGGAGGGAGACACAAGAGGGAGGGGATATGGGAACATATGTATATATATAGCTGATTCACTTTGTTATAAAGCAGAAGCTAACACACCATTGTAAAGCAATTACACTCCAATAAAGATGTAAAAAATATATATATATATATATATATATATACAGACCAAGCCAACTCGTTAAGCCAGTAGGAAAGGTCCTAAAGAACACACCCAAATGGGGAAAGTTGCCCATTACCAAGGGGCCCAACTCTGGGCAAATACCAAAAGGGTGAATATTTCTTGATTTTAACAGACCTTTCTCTCAAAAACAGCAGCCCAGAGCACCACCCCAGACAGAGGAAAATGAGAAATGAAGGGGCTCAGAGTCGATGGCCTGATATAGAATATGGTTGTCCCCGTCCAGTCACTTCCTTAGAAGGCAAAAGTAAGTCACTCAAAGAAAGTCATGTTGTTTTTGTTTTTTTTGCAGTACGCGGGCCTCTCACTGTTGTGGCCTCTCCCGTTGCGGAGCACAGGCTCCGGACGCGCAGGCTCAGCGGCCATGGCTCACGGGCCCAGCCGCTCCACGGCATGTGGGATCTTCCCGGACCAGGGCACGAACCCGCGTCCCCTGCATCGGCAGGTGGACTCTCAACCACTGCGCCACCAGGGAAGCCCATGTTTATTTTTTTTAAACAAAACACATTTTGAGTTCAAAAGTTGGCAACACAGAGCAAGCTATACCAACAACAAAACACAGAAAGGTCTGACTTTAGAGAGTAAAAAGTGGACCCCCTTGCCCAGACTCATTCCCTGCTTTATTGAAGTGAATGAGGATTATCCGCAATTGAAATCCCTTCTGCCAAACAGGTTTGTTAACCAGAAGTTACCAGTTGGTCTAATTTGCACACACAGGCAGGTGATGCCCTGAGCTGGGAGCAGTTCTAGTGGGTGTTCCATCTCCCCAGGGGCTCACAGTTACTCTCTAGCCAGCCCATAGCTATATAGGGACCCAAGGGAAGAGGCAATGGAACACCTGGCTTAGTTAAAGTTATTCCGGCAGCAGAAAAGGGTAGGCCAGGGGAGGAGAGCATTATCGGTGTCCTTCAAGAACAGGCAACTTCATATGACATGCAAATAGGCAATAGTCACAAGAAAAAATATCACAATAATATTCAAAGGAATGCAAATTAAAGCAATGACGTTATATCATTTTCTACTTATCAGGCTGGCAAAGTAAAAAGGAATGACACATCCGTAACTGAAGAAGATCTAAGGGAAGAGATACCAGAAACTACTAGAAAAGGGTGTATAAAAACGGTTTCCCTGTTTCTGGAGACCAGATGCATCCAATGCCTTTAAAAAAATGTGCTGACCTTAAGACCTAGCAATTCCCTTCTGGGAATTCTAAAGAAAGACTTGGACAAACTTTTCCAATATGAAGCTCCCTTTTCCAAAAGTTTATACATGATCACATAGTAGGACTTAAACTTTTGGCCCCAGATAAATAAGAAAATGGAGACATAACTCAGCAACCAAAATGCATCCAAGAATTAGAGAAAATGTAGATGGAATCTCCAAGCCTTTTCTCCACTTTTACGTGGTCTTTGGCTAATCCCATGATTAGCCCAAACCTCAGAATAACCTGTCATGTTTCTAGCTAGTCCCATGAGTTCAGAGTCACACCCAGGCATTTTATTTCCAATGTAAACACTTCCGGTCTGCTAGGGGCTTTGTTTCTGCCGGCGGCCACGGTCAGCATCCTTAGCATGTGTTCCCCGTGGTGTAAGCTGGTTATGGTGCAGGCTGCTTAAGCCTCTGGCTCAGCCTGGGGAATCACACACGTGCTTTACTCTCAGCATTACCAAAGGCTTGTGGGCATTTCGGAATCGAAGAGCAAGCCGACTCTCACCTAACACAATGCTTTATAAGCAATCCTGACCCTTTCATCCAGAGGAGCTCCACAAATGCATGATATGCACAAGGCACATGCGTCATCGCACCTGGCGGGACATGTTGAGAAGCTGCTCTTCTGTGATAAATGTTTCCTCTGCATCTTAAATAACCTAGATATTAATAAGCCATTGTTAAGGTGATGGCTGCCAGGCTCTTCTAGAATGGATCAGCCTTGTCCTTGGAAAAGCAAAAAGCTAGAAGCCCAAGTAAACACTTAAGACATGACAATGACAAAAAGACATGAATAATGAATACCTTCAAAAATATGATCTTCCTGGGAGACTTTATTTACACTTTCAGCCATTTTTTGCTCTTTCTCTGGCTCTCAGGATTGAATCCCTTTGACAATTTTTCACTTAGAAAAAGACCAACAAATCCACGACAGAAAGGGAATATTGTTCCATTAATCTGATACCATACGCCTCATAAATCATTACAAATTTAGATTTCTGCCTTGAGTAGCCAAGTGGAAAGAGTACTAGAACCGGAGTCAGGAAACCTGGATCCTTGTGACCTTGAATCTCAAGAACTGGCTCTGTGACCTTGAGGCTCAGCTGCTTTTCTGAGTTTTGGGTTCATTCTCTGTAAAGAAAATGACAAGTTCCTTTGGAAGGTGAATCTGGGATAACAGCTGTAGCAAAGCTGCCGGTGCTACACCACATCCCCGTGGCCTTTATTACTTCACCCCTTGCATCTCTTTGCCCGAGACTGTCTGGCCAGCAGATCCTTCATGTCTCAGGTGAGATAACCCGGAGGCACCTGTGCTACACTGTATCCCAGACTTTCCCGGTGGGATCAGGTGCCAGTTGTCCACAGGACAGCTTGCTTGATAACACGTCCTTTGCTGACATCCTTCCTCCTGTTTTCGGGATCCTCTCCCATATAACTAATGCACCCTGGAATTCCTGTCTCAGGTTCAGCTTCTGTGGAAATCCAAACTAGAGCAGGGGGTTATGTGCCTTTCTATCAGGGTCTCGGTCTTTGCAAATGGCCTGTCTTTAAACAGTTACTCTTTCCTTGTGATGAGAGAAGGAGGTAATTTTCTCCAGAGCTGACAGGAATGCAGAGTTTCGAAAGTGACACGGCTTAGCTGTGTATCTCCCCTCTAACAAGGGGGGCTCTGATGGCTCCTCCTGACACCCTAGCAGAGTCCTCACCAAGGAATCCCCAACCAAGACAGAGGGCAATGGTCTAAAGACATCAACACAGGGCCACTATCCCACTTCCTGGGCTCCCTTTTCCCTCTCTGATAGGGACCCCCAATGTGTTAATACACGCTTAGAAAGAGGCCTAAATGCCAGAAATGTCAGGTCACAAAGCAGGCTGAATGGGAGTCATGGCTTGAAGATTCGAGGCCCAACCACTCTTCAGTGTCCAAGAGGTTGAAATGTCAGGATTACAGCCCAGAGTGTAACAATGCTACAGAAGTCCCGGCTCCACTGAGACCAAGACAACCCCTGGCTTGGCAGGAACAGGCTCAGCCGCAGCCAAGATCTGCTGAAATAGTCACCTCTGGTTCCCAGCCTGCTGTATATTCAGGCCACCGTTTGACCAGCACTGGAGAAATCTTTGCACCCAGTCTGAGGTGCTGTCATCACCCAGATGAAACAGATGGAGACCAAGCAGTGAGTGTACACTGTTTACCCAGCTCCGTACTCATGCATCTGGAGGTGTTTCACAGTGTCCCACCATCGCCCCACCCCTGTGCAAGCCACACTCACAGGGGATCTGCTGGGCCTTGTGAGTTTAAGCAGCGCTGCTTTCCGTGGCTGGTTGCAGAAAACTGGCACTATCCACAGAAAATCTTAGATCACAAAGGGAAAGCCATGACGAGGAGAGAACATGCTAAAGCTCCAAGGAAATTTCAGTAAGGCAGATGTGAACGAGCAAAGGGAAAAAAGGCAATAAGAAGGCAATGGAGTCTACCTAGACTGAGACAGGACGAAACCTCTCCACTCACCGATTTCACCGTCGCCAAAAGAAAAGTAAACCTGATTCATCACTGTTGGCTTTACTTGACGTCTTTAAAGAAGAGAGGAAGCAAGAACAAAAGAGAAAAGGTAAAAGAGGAAAGCTGAGGTCAACTTGAAAGATGTATGCCTTTCACACCAGAGCACTCAACATAAAAGCCAGTCCCCCAAGGCGGTGATTGGTGAAGATCCCTTCAGGAAACATAAAGAAGTTTCCCTTCAGGAAATATAAAGAAGCTCTTAAATTGGGACTGAAAATGTGATCTTCAGTGCTAGAATATCTTAGAGATAATCTAGCCAATCTCCTCATTCTACACAGGAGGAAGTACAAGCCAGAAATGTACAGGACCGTGTGCAGAAATGTGAAGAAATCTGCATTCTTCCGAGCAGATCTAGCACCACTACCAGAGTACAAACTCAGGTCATCTCCATGCTCTAGGAGGGACGTCAAGCATTCATCTCAAGGGCACAAGTGAGACGCAGATGCTTGGAGAGCACTGCTGCAGTCTACTTTGTGCAGCCTGAGACACAAACGGGGCTTACTTTACTGGAACCCAGTGTTGGGTTTGTTCCATTCATTTCAAAGTGAATGAAATGAGATTCTTACTTAAGAATCTCACCACATCATCCAAGAAATGTCACCCAACGGACTAAACAACTCATAAAGGCCCTCCTTTGCTTAAAGGTCTGCTTATAGACTAATAGGGAATGCCAGACTCCCAGGAAATATACACCTTTCCACTGCACTTCTCGTACAAGCCTCTTCTTTTAAATGCCTGGACATGGCAGACTGAGACCAACCATGTCCTGCTCCTTGCTTTACTTAGTTGAATGGCTTTGGAAGGCGAAACCCTGCATTTTTGTCTTTGAAACAAAAATGACTTGATTATTATGTGTCAGGCACAGAAGGATGAAAAAGATTCAGGCCCTAGGATCCCAGATGCCAGAAAGGCTGAGAGCATCATCCACACTGTCCTGGCCATTTAGAGAGTGAGCACCAGGTGCTACACACTCTGCTCCAAATTACACATGAATTCTCTTATCTGGTTCTTGCCACAACACTATGAGGCAGTCACGCTATCCCCATTTCACAGATGAAGAAACTGAGGCTTAGGAAAGGAAAATAACTATGGTTACACAACTAGTACATGGGAATCTGAGGAAGAAAGTCTGCCTGCTTCCCAAGCCTTTGCTATCCTACGTCCCAAATAAACATATATTTTTATTCATTTGGTCAATCCCCACCTTGGAACAGAACAAGTCATGGCTGGTGATACATGAATAAATGGAAAAGCTGTATTAGAAAAGGCCTGGGGGATTAGAGAGGGTTTCTGAGAGAGAGGACAAGTTATGGATTGGTTGCTGCTGAGTCCCCTGGGGACAGGAGACAGGCTGTGGAAGAGAAAGAATGACACACTTCCTTGTGGCTCAGTGGAAAGCCCATGTCAGCAGCCTTAGAACACACACGGGGCTTAGAGCTGCCCGAGAAAATGTACTTTGCATGAAAGAGAATTGCAATTTCCCAGCATTTGTTTATACATATGGGAGTGTCTGAATTTTCTCTGAGGGAAGGGAGGGGAAGCAAGTGACAAAGAGAAAGAATTAAAGATACTGGGGAAAAAAATTTAAACAGAAATTTTGCTGTGAAGTGGGAAACCTGTTTGCCCAAAAGAGGGAAAAAAGAATGAAATGTGCAAATGAAACCAAAAAGAAAAGAAACTCATCGAGCCCCTGGCCACCCTCCCATCTCTCAATTCTTAGCCCATCCTCTCCTAACGTGATGAGCAGCTGAAATTTTTGCAACCCAAGCTTTATAACATACCAAAGAAATGTCTTCTGGGAAAAAAGAAACATTGGAGAATTAAAAGTTCCCAGTAACAGACTGTTGAGGATGTCAAGCATTCACGTCAAAGGCTCAAGTGAGGATGCAGAGGCGTGACAGCACTGCTGCAGTCCACCCTGTGCAGAAAAGACACAAACAGGGCCCACTTTACAAAAAGCACAATGCTGGGTTTGTTCCCTTCATTTATAAATTTATTGAGCATATTCCACAGTGACGTAAGAGGCAAACATGAATACCCCAGGATCCTTTTTCAGCTTAAGAGTAACTTTACTGCAAGGCTGACTGTATTTACTGACAAGACAGGTATAAAGAACAACATTCCAAAGAGAGGGATCCTTACAATGAGAGAAGGGTCATGATTAGAGAAGACTCTTTGGAAGAAATTGTACTTAGGTAGATCCTGAAGGGTGTAGAGAGAGGATGTCAGATCAAGATGAAGGGCTAAAAGAAGTGAACAAGAACAAGGAGAGAGCAGAGAATCAACACTGAGCACAGGCAGGAGACAAAACTGAGAGCACTCTATATTTGTTCAATCTATATTTGACACATTTACTGAGCACCTACCACTTGCTAGACACTGTTGTGGATGCCTGGGATACACACGAACAAAACAAACATCCCGGTCTCATGGAGTGCACGTTCTAGTTGAGGAAGACAAGCAATAAACAAAATAAATAAATGGTACAGTCAGGATGCTGAACTCTGGGGAAGGGAGAAGTGTGGTTGCCGGCTGGCTGGTCCGAGAGGGTCTTGAATATCAGATTAGGGTGTTTGAATTTGATTTCACAGACACTGAAGAGGCAAAGGAGCTTTTCTGAGAAAATGTCTTGGCAGTAAAATCAGTGATCAGGAGAGGTTAGTTATTGGTGGTGGTGGTGCATTCAAGACGAACTTAAGAATACTGAATTTGCAGCAGCACATGAGATCGTCAGACACAGCACAGAACGGAGGGAGGCACGTGGGAGAGATACTAAGGAAGAGGTCCCGAAGTACATTCCACTGAACACTGGTCTTGCTAGATACTTCCTAAGGGGGTTCTACCAGGAAAGAAATTTCAGAATTAGACACCCAACAACCTAACCCCCACCTGGCAGCATATTAAAGGTTCTGAGTTGTCCTGTGGTTAAATAAACAAGCAGAACCATGTTTAATTCTGTCTAAATCAGCAATTTGCACTCTTTCTTGACCAATTAATTTTTTTAGGGGTCAAGAAGAGCAGAATACCTATTAAAACCTGGCAGGACAAAGTTTGTGAACCGCAGATCAAGTGCGAAAGTAATCAAACCCTGTAAATTCTAAGGAGAGGATGGATTTGCGAAGGAGAGAAGCAGCTGAATGGCAAGCTGAGGCAAACGCCTGATGGGAGTAGCCAGAACAGGGAGGAGGAGAGGGGAGGAGCCGCCAAAGTCAAAGAAGACAGGAGGATGCCAAGACGCCACTAACACAGTTCTCAAGAACATCTCCATCAAAAGTTGAGGGGCTTCCCTGGTGGCGCAGCGGTTGAGAGTCCGCCTGCCAATGAGGGGGACATGGGTTCGTGCCCCGGTCCGGGAAGTTCCCACATGCCGCTGAGCGGCTGGGCCCGTGAGCCATGGCTGCTGGGCCTGCGCGTCCGGAGCCTGTGCTCTGCAACGGGAAAGGCCACAACAGTGAGAGGCCCGCGTACCGCAAAAAAAAAAAAAAATTGAGGCACCTTCTGGGAAGGTGCAATGAATGTTAACCAACTTCTTCTGAAAGCCTTCCATCTGACAGCAACGAAAACAAAGAATTAAGAAAGGGATAATCTTCCATTTATAAAAACAGAGAAGTTACGGCTTCAGACAGGCAGCAACCTAGATCACTCCTGCAATCAATCCTGAAGGGATGGGGAAGGACAGTGCATTCTGAAAAAGCAAGAAAACAAGAAAATGTTGTTTAGAATTAAGCCTTGTTTAAGCAGGCTAGGAATGTAAACAACATCTTCAATCATCAATCTTGAAAAGCACATCTTGTCCACTCACACAGACATATATAATTCAAGCATCTCTTGTCCTCAGCTGCTTACGGGTTGTCTGTATTTATTAAATTGCCCTTTACATCTTTCAGCGGGCAATGAGTTTTAAAAAACAAAGACCCAGGAAGCCATTTCTGTTTATTTACCAGGTTGTCTTACAAGACCAGTACAGATCCAGATTATCAAAGTCACCTCCTAATCAGAGAGCAAATTTATAAATTAATCATTTAATCACTTACAAGTCCACATTGGAAAACAAACTCAGAATAACATAAATTTCTTTTCTGATCCCACTACTCAGGAAAAGCCATTGAGAAAGCTTTTCTCAATCATCTCAGAAGATGGTAAAATTTTAAAGCCCCTATTAAACTGTCAGGTGAAATTCAAATTTATCTAATTTTTCAACACATATAGAATTTACCCTCTAGCTCATAAATCCCAGCAATTATGTGATGTCATTACTACAGCATTAATGCAGATACATCTATTTAAAGAGCCATGCAGTCCTAAATCAGAAGTGAGTTTCAAGCCACTAGTTATTACCATAATTTAAAAAGAACAGTACACCTGAATAGTGTTTTGACCCAGAGGTGCTTCTCAAACAGTAATGGGAGGAACTTATTAAGCTGCAGTCGGATTCAGTAGGTCTGAGGTGGGGTCTGGGAGTCCACATTTCTAACAAGTTCCCCAGAGATGCCCATGGTGCTATATATACCGCAGTCTTTGAGTGGCAAAGCAATGGATCATCTTCCAGGGCTGAGCCTTAAGGGGAGGCAGCATGGCTAGATGAATTAAGCTGAAAGTGAAAGCGACTGAACTGCTTTCTTAGTTTGCCTGGTGAATCTTGTTGAACCTTCTATAAAAGTGTTGCCGCCCCTTCTGTTTGGTTACACTTGGAAAGCTCAGGTTCTAAAATCATACGTGCAAATTGTGGAAGAACAAATGCAAGGGAGAAACATGAAATTGTAATAATAGCGTGGTGTTGGTGCAAGACTTTGTACTCTGAGCTGCTAAGAATAATAAAGAGGGGGATTCTTAGCTTAGTCTGGGTTAAGGTACAGGATTCAGATTTCCCAGCTGATTCTTAGGACCACACAAGTTCTAGACAAGCTACTGCAAGATAAGCATTCTTCTCATTTTGCAATAAAGGAATTGGAAACACAGAAGATGCACAAGTCCACTCAACTCATAACAGAGCTAAGATTCAAACCCAGGAGGTTTTCTGACACCAAGAAAGAAGTTCTTTCCTCTATATTACACAACATGCCAAGAAGAGCCCCAAACCACTGTTGGTAACCAATATTTGAGAAAATCACTGATGTCAAACTTTCAAGAAATAAAAATATCAGGAACTGTAGACTAGTTTGCTTAAGAAAATTGGGGGCGGGGAAGGAAAGTGGAGTGCTGTACTTATTAAAAGAGGTGGTGAACATGAGAAGCCGGTACAGGTTCACTGTCCAGATGAAATGAAGGCTCCACTAGGGCAGGGGGGATGTGTCCCTGTCTATTTTCCTCACCGCTGATCACCAAGATCCTCAAGCCGTGCTTAGTCTACAACAGGTATGAATAAATATTTGTCCAATGGCTGAACAAATGAATGAACCAGAAAGAGGCCAACACACTCCAACATTTACTGAGCTCCTAGTAGGGGCCAAGCACTATGGATGTAAAAATAAATAAGATTCAGTCCCTGACAGACTTCCCTGGTGGTACAGTGGCTAAGGTTCCGCGCCTCTACTGCAGGGGGCACAGGTTCGATCCCTGGTCGGGAAAATAAGATTCTGCATGCCATGCGGAGAGGCTAAAAAAATTTTTTTAAAAAAGATATAGTCCCTGACTACAAACAGTTAACATCTGTTTTCTTAATAATACTTTGGAAAGAAAGCTATGTGACACTTGATGTTCTGATTGCTCCTTTCTCCTTCCCTTTTCTTGGTCTCTGAGCAGACATTCGTGACACTTCTCCACCCATTGGGGCCAAGCAGCATGCTTCCCCGTCCTCTCATTCCGTGCCCAAGAGCCGGCTGTTATACCCGAGCCCTCCTTTCTCAGTGAGGTATTGTGTTGAAGTGAGAAAAACATGGGCTCTGGAGTTTTAAAAACCTGGCTCTTTAATTGAGTGCTTCTACGTACTGGAGACTGCTCTGAGCACGTTACTGGTACCAATCATTTAGTCCTCACAGCACCTGTGCAAGGGGACATCAC
This sequence comes from Monodon monoceros, assembly GCF_005190385.1. NCBI lineage: Eukaryota > Metazoa > Chordata > Mammalia > Artiodactyla > Monodontidae > Monodon > Monodon monoceros. Next base: position 115,155,188 of record NW_021703774.1, read on the forward strand.
ACCATTTCACAAATGAGGAGACTGAGGACCAGAAAGGCTAGGGACTTGCCCAAGGTCAGCCAGCTAGGAAGTGGCCAAGTGAGCTTAAAACCTGGACAATCTGGCTGTAGAAGCCATTCTTCTACCCATTCTCCAAACTACCTCTCAAAGTGCAGGCGCTGGTGATCACGCTGTCTGATTCACAGTCTTCATCTCAAGCACATGTTTGGTACCTGAGACTGAGTGGCAGTGATCCCATCTGCTTCAGTAGGAAAGATAGTCTTTTGTTTCTCTTCAAAAAAAGGCTCCATACTGCTATTAGATAACAGTTTTTCTCCCCAGAAGTTTTTATCTCAACATGGGAGTCAGCCAAAGAGTAATTTACTGAATTGTTTGAAAAATGTTCATGGATTCTCCAACATGAAGAGGCAAGAAGAAAAAAAGCCATAGTGTTTGGTATTATATTCTAACAGAACCGTTCAATTTACTTTTTCTTTCACATGTTTTAAGTCCTCTTCTGGATACAACCTTTTATGAGAGGGACTGTTTGAGAAAAACATGGATGCTGTTAAAGTCTGTCTCACCACCATGTCCGGAACACCACATTTCAAATATGCACAGATAGACACACACACACACACACAGACAGACATACGCATACTGTAGACACACATACACACACATGCACATACACACACGGCTTGGTTAGAAGTACACATTGGGTCCTGGGCAATTTGTGATCACCTAACAAGGCTTTGACAGATGAGTTTGCTAATGAGACTGTCACACAACTGGAAAAGAACTGCAAATTCTATAAGCACTATAAACATTCTCCTCTCTTTAAGAACAGAAGACAAGTTAGTGGTAAGGCAATTACTTTTTAAATAAATTCAAAGTTAGTTTTAAATCCTCTACTGCCAAGATCCATTTCATGAAATAAAAATAGGTTCCTTCCCACCACCCAGAAAGCCTACCATAAGGGTAAACAGAATAAGTTCAATTTTTCTAAAAACTGTTTTTAAAAAAATCACTGTCACTAGTTTAGGCATCTAATTTCTTTGTGATAGGAAAGTAATCCCTCCTGCGCCCTCTCCCTGCTCTGACTTCAGGCCAACATATTCAAACAGAACAAAGCCAAAGAAATAAAAGACATGGTGTACCCAGATGTAATACTCCATGTGAATTGACTCAGTGTGGCTCGCAGTAATGTGGTCCTGAAACAGATGCAAAATTCAGAAAAAAAAAAAAAAATCAGGTCTTCAAGACAGCGAAGCGTGGCCACTACCAGCAAGTTCTGCCCATTTCCCTCACCAGACAGCCAAAGCTGGCCGCTCCCTCACCAGCTGAAAAGGTCCAAAATGATTTTTCAATATCTTTAGAAAGACTACAAGTTCTCTGATAAAGCATTTAAAGTCTTTCACAGTTTTATTCCCACCTTCCTTATTGCACAGTGGCAGAGATGACTGTCTCCCTTTTTCTCTTAGCGACAGATCTTGCCACCCTACCTACAGTATCACCCCTCCTTGCAGGTAGGCATGGCCAGACATCTCAATTCTGTGTCTCAGAGTGCCATGTAGCTTCACATCTCATTGTGGAAAGGAGGCTGCCTTTCCTCCTCTTCCCCATGGCTAGCAGTGGCAAGCCAGCCATGACGACGTGCACACAGACGGTACCCTAGGAGATGATGAAGCACCAAGACAAAAGAAGCCCATGTCCCTGGAAGGCACCTTGGACAAAGGCAACTATCCTTTCTAGATACCCAGCTACACCTATATTGTCATGTGAAAGAGAAACAAACTTCTATTGGATTTAAGCCCCCGACTTTTTAAATCTCTGTTCTAACAGCTTAGCCTCTTCCTTAACGAATTCACTCATGCTGGGCTTGTATCCCAACCAAGATAGAATTTTTCCAACCTTCCCAACATTCCCTCCCATCTCCATGTCTTTGCTCTCAGGGGTACCTGCCCCTTACTGGGACGTCCTCTTCATGACTAAATGTATTCATCCTCCAAGGTCTAAGTGCTCTCCTCTCTCCCCTCTAAAGATTTGTCCACTTTTACAGATCCCTCTTTCTTAGAGATTCTGTTGCCCTTTCAATCTGAAGCTTTGGCACTTGATCAGGTACTAACTGGAATGGACTCCAATTGTTTCATGGGTATTTTCCTTCATCTCTTCCTGGGAGGGGCAATGCAGTGTATTGTTAAAGCCTAAAATACCACACTGCCCCTCCCAGGAAGACATGAAGGAATATATCCTTTAATCATAGTTGCTGTGACAAAAATGAAGCAAGCTAAAATATCTATTATAATGAAGATGCTCAAAGAATTTTATTTCTCCGTTTCATTTCCAGACAAGAGGAGCTGTACATGTTATTTCCCCCAAAACATAGTTATAGAACTTGGCATACAACAGGGATTTTAATAAGTGTTTTAAATTGTAAAAACCCTCATGCATCTTTTATGCTTTTTCTGCCACAAGCAAGCATGATGCTGACCATCTGCATAAAAGATAAGCTTTAGTCTTTCACAATTTAAAAAAAAAAACAAAAAAACACATGCTTTCTTTTGTTGAATCTTGATTCCCAAAATTTGACCTGGATTCTCTAGGTGTTCAAGTGACTTGAGCACAAGCCTCACAGGGGCCTTGGGGGACACAAGAGGAGCTATTTGCTTCAGAGTTTGGCTGGAAGGAATATTGGACTCTTTCAGTCTAGCACGCCAGTAGCTGTGGTCACCTCTCAGCCTGTCCAGAGGTAGACGGACATACAAACTCACTTCTTCCCTGTGTTACAGACAAGAGGAACTATCGCTTATTCAGAAATGGGACAGCTCTCAAAACTCATCTCCACTGCAGAAATCCCTGGCTATGCAGGGTGTTCCAATTCAGCCTTATAAAATAGACCATGCCGGCCAATGAAAACATGCTTTAGGCCTGCCACAAAGGAGACTAGCAAACTCCCTGGTGCCAGCTCAGTAGATGGAGCCACCAGGGACATCCCAGCATGGGGCACTAAAACCACATCTCCAGGCTCCCCCCCAAAAATGCCCTCCATTTATTCCTGCTTTCACCCAGATTAACCCGTCATTAATTATTTCAAGAAATACTTATTGAGTTGAGTACCTACTAGAGGCAAGTCATCGAGCATACAATAAGAAACAAGACAAAGCCTCAAGGTTGTTACAGTCCTGTAAGAGGCAGAAATAAACAGGTGATTTCAATATAATCGGATCAACAGTATGCTAAAGGAAGTACAAGGATCTGTGGGAGTGGCCAGAGGTGAGCACAGGCAGGTAAGCAGGGAACCATCTGACCACCAGGCACTGCGGGATGGACCTGATGCCCTTCAGGCTCCAGGGCGGTGTTAAGAGCCACCCCTTTTTTGATCCTCACCTGGCAAAAGAAAGGCCTTCCTTACCTCAGCAGCATTCATTGCAAGGGCGGCCAAAAGTAAAAGGGGCATGAATCACCCGCAGTGTTAATGAAATACCTTATAAATGCCAAACAGGTAGAATGCAAAACTCTCTGCTCGAGGGATCTTGATACCTACTTCCACAGAGCATCAGATGAATCCCTTTCACCATGAAAATCAATAAGAGCTGAGGCAAGAGACAGGCAGGGGAAGGAACCGCTCCTGCAGTCAGAAAACCAAAATGAGACCAATTATATTGTTCAAGAGCCTAGTTTTCACGGTGAGAGGCACCACATGTACAAACCAGTGATTGACAGATACATCTAACATGGGCATTGAGCAAAGCAGGGAGGAAGTAAAGAGGTTCTCTTGTTTTGGAATGGGGATTTCTACTCCTCAAGACGGGTAGGGATTCAGATCTTATTCACATACTATTTCCATCCTATTCTGCTTTGTACTTCCTCTATCACTGGGAAAGAGACAAGCATGGAATTTCAGAGCTAAAATCTTGGAGATCATCTGGCCAGACCCTCATTTACGGGTGAAGAATCTGGGGTCAGAGAAGTTAAGTGTCTTGCCCTACTGGTTAGTGACAAAAGCAGAATTAGAACTCAGGCCCTGAATGTTCACTCAAGTGCTTGTCCCACTAATCCACTTTGAGCCCAGAAACCTGGCACTAGACAAGTACTTATCTGGGAAAGATTATGCTTTGCTTAGAGACCTTTTTCCTTTAATACCTCTGTCTCTCTGAGAATCTACGTCACAAAGACATAGCCATCAGGACAAAAGCTGCTGCTGTTTAAAAGCTTTCAGCCTGGCTTCCTACAGGGATAAAGGCCAAGGAGTAAATCTACAAATGGAAAAAAAGAAGCCACTGTCATCAAATAAACAGGAAACAGGAAATGTTTCCCAGGAAACAGGAAATGTGCATGTAAGAGTGTATGTGTGTGTGTTTAGATGTGTATATACATGCATATATACATGCATGTGCATGTTTTTACGTGTATTTGTATCTATGTGAATGTGAGAGTGCTTTAAATGTACATGTGTGTCTGAGTTGTGAATGTGTGTGTGTGTGAAGGTCTCATTTGTGAATTTGTACGTATTTGTCTTTCTCCATTTAGGCTACTGTAACAGAATACCATAGACTGGGTGGCTTATAAACAACAGAAATTTATTTTTCACAATTCTGGAGGCTAGAAGTACAAGATCAAGGTGCTGGCGTCTGGTGTCAGCCTGCTTTCCGGTTCATAAATGACTGTCTTCTCACTGTATCCTCACATGGTGAAAAGGACAGGGGATCTGTGGGGTCTTTTATAAGGGCACTAATCCCATTCACAACAGCTCCGCCTCACACCCAGGACCTAATCACCTCTCAAAGGCTCCATCTCCACATAACATCACATTGAGTATTATGATTTAACATATGAATTTGGGAAGGGGGGTACCACAAACATTCAGTCTATAGCAGTGTGCATATATATGTGTTTATGTGTTTGTATATATAGTTGTATATATTTATGTATATATTTTTAACTCCACCTTATATTCATGGGGGGGGGAAAGAAGGAAGTGGAAACAAGAATCTTTATTCTGTTGGTTTTGGCTGCCTTTACAAAACTATGCGTCTGTCTCACTGGATAGTTACTGGGGGATCACCTGCCTAGAAGCCCTTTTTAGTGTTTGGTGGATGAAAAAATGTATTATTCTGAAGTTCTAAAGAGCAAATGGAAGCCTGAAGAAATATATATATATATATATATAGCTATGATTAGGGTGGCTTTTATTTTTACAAAATAACAAATGTTGATGAGGGTGTAAAGAAAGAGAACCCTTATACACTATTGGTGGGAATGTTAATTGGTACAGCCACTATGGAAAACGGTATGGCAGTTCCTCAAAAAACTAAAAATAGAAGTACCATATGATCCAACAGTCCCACTCCTGGGTTATATATGAGAAGGAACTGAAATCAGTATCTTGAAGAGATATCTGCACCCCATGTTCATTGAAGCCTTATTCATAATAGCCAAGATATGGAAGCAACCGAAGCATCCACTGATAGGTGAATGGATAAAGGAGATGTGAGGTAGATAGATAGATAGATAGGTAGATAGATAAGAAGAAGAATGGAATATCACTCAGCCAAGAGAAAGAAGGAATCACTGCCATTTGTGACAACATGAATCGACTTTGAGGGCGTTATGCTAAGTAAGATAAGTCAAAGGAAGACAAATACTGTATGGTATCACTTATATGTGGAATCTAAAAAAAATTGAACTTGTAAAAATAGAGAGTAGAATGTTGGTTGCCAGAGGCTGGGGGATGGGGGAATTGGGGAGATGCTGTTTTAGGGTACAAACTTGAAACCAACAGATAAAAAGTTCTGGAGATCTAATGCACAGCATAGTGATTATAGTCAACAATACTGTATTGTATAAAACTTCAGAGTTGCTAAGAGACTAGATCTTAATTGTTCTCAACACAAAAAAAGAAATGATAATTATGTGACAGTGTCAGCTAATTCTACTGTAGTAATTGTACTGCAATATATAAATGTATCAAACCAACACGCTGTACTCCTCAAACTTATACAGTGTTATATGCCAATTAGAACTCAATTTTTAAAAGCTCATTGAATTGTAAAAGGAAAAAAAAAGCAGCAGCAGCGATGGTACACAAATCAATAAATACTAGCAGGTTTCACTTCTCTCCATTTTAGAGAGAAAGCACACAGAAACTCATTGAGTTGAGAGGGGTATTGTACTTGGAAGGCTGTTTGAATCTACATATAATGACCAATTTAGGGAGGTGCCCATGAAGAGCATTAGAGCTGCTGTAACGTGGGGTACAAGCATTCAAGCATCAAGCTCTGGCTCTATGGCTAATGTATTTGTTCACACTTCCTAACTGGCCTCCACCTGAGCAGGCTGGCAGTACCAATACTGCCCTCAGGAAGCACCCCACACCGTGTCATCTGGGGGGACCTTGCAGGAGGACACATCACCCCCAGGACCCTCTGCTTTGTCACCCCTCTAAAGCACTAAGGGGCTGTCTTTCTAAAGGGCCAGAAATTTCCCCTCCACAAGCCCTTCTGAAAATGATTGTACCTTTTCTCATGTTTAAGGAAAAGGACATCTTTTCAATCGGCACTTTTTTGCATTCTGAGACTGCAGTCTTCTTCACTAGACTGTATGATCTTTCAGAGCAAAGACCATGTACTTTTTCTCCATATCCCCAAGACCTGTCATGGTGCATGGCATATGTTTAACTGAGTGGAGATATTACCTAATATATGTCTGAATACCATAGAGACAAGTTTTACCACAAAAGCATGAAGATTTGTACTGGAGGTGATGCAACAGCATTTAGAGTAAGGTTCTGAAATCATTTGAGCCACGCCAGTGGCTTACCAAGGAGTGTCTGGGTCAAGGATTTGGGGAAGGCTTCCTCAGGGCAGCAGGGAATTTAGAGTCACAAGCAGCTGAAAGCAAGAAAGGCATATTCAAGTAGACATTTGCTGCTGAACCAGACAAGCAGTTTGGCCCTGGGTAAGGAACTGAATCCTTTAGAAGGATTTCCAGCCTAGACGATCCCCATCCTGAAGCCCACGATAACCCACAATTTCCCTTGTGGGGACGTGATCTCAACTGGATGAAAAAGGAAGCCAGTAATGTCTTTTGCTCAAATACTGAAGATTACACACAAAGAATTATCAAATCAAAATCTTTTGAGCTGACGGAGGTGGGAGGCAGGGTGATTCTGCTCCACTGGAAGTTTCTACTTTGAACAAAACGACGTGCACTTTCATTGCATTTATTTGGGTCCTATCTCTGTCTATTTCATGTTTCTTGACCATTATCACTTGGATCACCTGCCTCCCAGAAACATGTTTCTACCAACACACTTCAACCGTGGAGCATGTTTACTTAGAGCAAGTTAAAGAAAATCTCATTCTCACGCAACTGATCACCGGTTCCCAAAAACTCTCCCAAACATTAGGTCTATACAGCAGCTAACAGCTGAAGGTGCCTAAAAAATGGCAAGAATGTCCGTAAACCCTCAGGCTTCCCAGACAGACATAATATGATAGAAAGGACCAGCTCCACGGAGTCTTCTGCCAGGTAGTCATTTAGCCTAGCAGTAACCTCCTCCCTGCATAAACAGGCAGGGTGGCAGCAGAGTGGACTGAAAACCGACGCCCACACAGGCAAACCTCACTTTCGATCCCTCCTCTGTCACTTCCTGGCTGTATAATGTTGACCAAGTTACTGAACAAATCTGAGTTTTGGCTTTCCAATCAAAAAAGTAAGTTAAAAATGTCAACTTCAGGGCTTCCCTGGTGGCGCAGTGGTTGAGGGTCCGCCTGCCGATGCGGGGGACACGGGTTCGTGCCCCGGTCCGGGAGGATCCCACATGCCACGGAGCAGCTGGGCCCGTGAGCCATGGCCGCTGAGCCTGCGCGTCCAGAGCCTGTGCTCCGCAACGGGAGAGGCCACGGCAGTGAGAGGCCCGCGTACCACAAAAAAAAAAAAAGAAAAAATGTCAACTTCATAAGCTTTTGTAAAACTAGGTGAGATGTTATTTTTCAAGCACCTACAGCTGACGCTGACACTGGATAAATGATGGTTAGCATCAGTACCAGGATTTGTACGGAGAATTGCCACTTCTGAGGCCTACAGATTCAGCAGACTTTGGGGGAATAACCTCATCAAAGGGTTATTGACAAAGACTACAATTCCAAATCATCCTAACCAAGGGAGTGAAAAGAAAGACATAACTTCCCAAATATTTCAAACCTTTTCTGAACAACAATAAGGTTCCTGAAATTGGCATGCACAAAAGATGTCATATAATTCTGGGGTTAGATGCCTCCCCACCTCTGACGTTTAACCAACTGTAAAGCCTATTTATTACCAGGCATCTTCTGGGGCTTGCTCATCTAAAAGGAATATTTTACACACACACACACACACACACACACACACACACACACACACACACATTTGGTAAACAGTTCCATTGGGGTTTTTTTTCTCCTGTGAAAACCAAGTAGGATGGAATTAGCTCAAGGATCTCTACACAGAATCACAGAAGACACCACTTAATGAGATTAAAATTGAGTTTATCGAAGATGACTAGATGATATATTATAGACTGCAAACTTACCACTAATTTCAAAGCCCTCGCCCATTAGCAAGTCCTATAAATGCATTTATTTGTACGCTGAACCTCAAGGAACAAAGAGCCTATTGACAACAAAGGTATTTGGGGGAAAGTCTGCCTCCCAACAGAAATAAATGCATTTAAAACAGCTATTGACCAGGCTCCTGTCACTTAGTAAACCCTCTGAATTTTGTTTTCGGAAGTGCACTTATAAATGGCCTGTAGCTGTCTCTTTTTATTAGCTCTTTACAATGAAGGATATAAACTTCTCAAATAAAGCACCTGTATTAAAAGTCCACTGTGAGCCTGTTAGTGGTAGGCAGTGCTGCTTCCTCGCCCTGTGCAGAGGATTCCGGAAGATTGCACACGAGCCAGCACGAAAGGCCTGACCTCAAAGAGCCCCATCCCGCGCAGAGGTCTTTAATGAGCCAGAGCAGAAAAGCCCGGGGTGTGCACCAAATCACAGATTCAGGGGCACAACTCTAGGGTGGGGCGGAGCCTTTCAAGAGCACTGCTGTGGGTGCCCCTTTGCCACAACAAAATGAGAGACACGTGTGACACCTGGCATCGATTATGTGTGCCCAAGATCAGAGCAGAGCCCCATGAATGGAAAGCTGCACCGGGAAGGAAAGCAGTCGCCTTTCTACTGCATGCTTGTGTGCTGGGCCGGGCCTGGAAGACAGAGGCTGCCGGAAAGGAGGAATGATGTCTCACGAGGCAGGTAGCCCTACCACGGGTGCTCTCACTGATTCAGTTTCGCAACAATTAGATGGCATAATTTTTAGCCATCAAAACACACAGTCAAAAGAACATAGGTTCTTGAAGTCAGCCCCACGTCAGATGAATTTTGACGTTGGCCCTTATTAGCTCTACGGTCTGGGCAAGTGACAGAAACCTTTTGAGCCTTCATTTCCTCAACAGCAAAATAGGGATAATAATGTCCACCTCACTAGATGCTGTAGTAAAGGAGATAACTTATGTAGAAACTCCCAATTTGTCTCCATCACATCAGTAGATATTCAATATTTGGTTCTTTTTTAAAACAAGTCACGTGACAACACGGAAAATACATATTAAGTTCAAAAAGCAAAGCATTAACATAAACACAGTTCTGTGCCATGGAGCAAACAAATATACAAAACAGAGTAGAAGGAAAAGCACTAGAGCCTTAGCCATTCTACCTTCGCATGGAGGGATTATGAGTAAGATTTTTCTCCTTTCTGAAATTTTCTTTGAAGAAGAAAATACTACTTTTATAATGGCAAAATTTTACAGTTTAAGGAAAAGGTAGTTTTTAAAACTGGGAGTTCACAATGAGGTGTCACCTCACACCAGTTAGAATGGGCATCATCAGAAAATCTACAAACAACAAATGCTGCAGAGGGTGTGGAGAAAAGGGAACCAACCCTCTTGCACTGCTGGTGGGCATGTAAATTGATACAGCCACTGTGGAGAACAGTATGGAGGTTCCTTAAAAAACTACAAATAGAACTACCGTATGACCCAGCGATCCCACTACTGGGCATATACCCTGAGAAAACCATAATTCAAAAAGACACATGCACCCCAATGTTCATTGCAGCACTATTTACAATAGCCAGGACATGGAAGCAACCTAAATGTCTATCGACAGACGAATGGATAAAGAAGATGTGGTACATATATACAATGGAATATTACTCAGCCATGAAAAGGAATGAAACTGGGTCATTTGTAGAGACATGGGTGGATCTAGAGACTGTCATACAGAGTGAAGTAAGTCAGAAAGAGAAAAACAAATACCGTATATTAACGCATATATGTGGAACCCAGAAAAATGGTACAGATGAACTGGTTTGCAGGGCAGAAATAGAGACACAGATGTAGAGAACAAATGTATGGACACCTAGTGGGGAGAGTGGTGGAGGAGGGGTGGTGGTGGGATGAATTGGGAGATTGGGATTGACATATATACACTAATATGTATAAAATAGATAACTAATAAGAACCTGCTGTATAAACAAATAAATAAAATTTTAAAAAACACAATAAAAAGCACAAACAACAAAAATAAATTAAAAAATTAAATGTTTGACAGTATTTAATTAACTGTGTAAAATAAGACTAAAATTATAAACGGTCCCAGGGTTATTGTTAAAATTTATTTGACTTATAAATTGAATAAGATATATACGCTGAAATTAAAGAAGAAAAAAAAACCCACTGAGTTCTTGAAAGAGACAGTGTGTCTGAAGCAGGGTGGTTTTTATGGCACAGACAGGGACCAGTACATTCTCGGGGCAGCCAGTAGAACACTAATCCCAGCAGAAGTTCAGTCACCACACCTTGTGGTCAGAAGTACACAAACAAGAGTCAACAGAGTATTCCAGGGAAGGCTGAACAGAAGTCACTACTGCCGGCTGTACCCACTAATAAAGAGGAAGCCCAGCAGTTAGTGGGCCTCTCCAGATACTGGGGACAGCACGAAACCCATCTGGGTATCCTTCTGGAAGCTGCCTTAGAATGGGGCTCTTCTCAACAAGCACTGGAAGCTGTTCAACAAGCTGAGGCCCAGGCACTGGCCTTGTGACCTTGGTGCTCACTAGCCCTACGGAACTGCAGGTATCCTCAATGCCCACACACGCTGACTGGAGTCTATGGCAGCAGGAAACCACACTAGGGCGCCAGACTCTTGGATTCTGGACCCACAAGCTGCCCGAAGCCACTGCCCAATATACACCCTCTGAACTGCAGCTTCTCACTGCTGTTGGGCTCTGGTGGAGACGGAACATCTCACCATCAAAGGACCTTATGTGACCCTGAGGCCTGAGGTAACCATCCTTGCTTGGGTTCTCACCAATCTTACTAACAAAATTGGACAAGTTCCATCATCAAATGGAAACGGTACATCCAAAACCGAGCCAGGCCAGGATCCCAAGGGATCCGTGGACTCCATGAGCAGATAGCCACCCTGCCAGCAGGCACAGTGTCCTGTAAGGGATGCCCTGGCCCCTCCCCTAACCACCTGGGGGCCACCCCTTGAAGAGGTTCTGGCTGAAGGCATGGCCTGATTTAATGATGGTTCTGCAAAATTGAAAGCTGGTGGAGTCCACTGGACTGCCACGGCCATCTGCCACATGGATGGCCACCTCTTAACAGAAACTAGAGGACGCTCCACCCAGTGGACTGCATGAGGTGGTAATAGCTGTGCAAGTCAACCCACCCAACATGCCTCACTAGGTTTTTACTGATTCCTGAGCTGTGGCAAACAGTCTAGTCTAGTGGTCAGGACACTAGCAACTAAACCACTGGACTATTAAAGGACTCCCCGTGTGAGAAGCAGGACTATGGCAATACCTTGCCACATGAAACAGGCAAATCTCTGTCACTCATGAGGATGCTCATGGCAAAGGGCCTTTCGAACAAGAACACGAATGGAGTTCCTTAGCCAACAAGCTGCAATGGTAGTCTACTGGGTGCATTAGGAACCAGTCATGGAAGCCCACCTCAGATGCAGGAATGGGCCAAATCCAGGGGAGTAATCCTCAAAGATGCAGAAGCCCCGGATGTGGTTTTGCACATCTTGCAATTCCTGCCAACAAGCCCAGGCAGTACGAGGAGAATTAGGACATATCTACGGGGGCATCTACAGGCTTGGGTTTGGCAGACTGATCATATTGGATCTTTCACACCCAGCTATGGATTGCTCTGGTGACTCACAGCCACTGACACTTCCTCTGGATGTGGAACTGCCATCCCCATATGGCACCCACATGCCAATACCACCCTAGTCATGGTGGAAAAAAAATCTCTGCCACATGTTCAGGTACCTTCTGGCCCCACGGTCAGATCAGGGAACTTCTTTCACAGCACAAACCACACAACAACGGGCACAATCCCGTGGCATACACTGGACCTTCCATATTCCATACCACCCACAGGCTAAGGGAGCCACGGAATGGTGCAATGGAAGACCAAGACAACAATTAAAGAAGAGATATCAAGGATTATTAGCAGGACGGTATCCTCGTCTCACTAGAGACAGTCGGACACTCAGGGGGATGGAGTGGTCAGTATCTGCTCTCCCACACCCCCTGAGGTCAGAGATGCTCTAACACTGCAACGCATACTCTGGAGAATACTGAGCTTGGAGGGGGTGGAGAACCAGGCAGTAGCCTGAATAATTTATACTTGAGGAATCCCAATTTCAGTATATCTGACCACTGCTCTTCTTCTTTCCGTCTTCAGTCCTCTGCCCAGGAAGGTTTGTGGTCCATGCAGCAGTAGCACCTGACACAGGTCCCCCACCCCCACTCTGACTTGGAAAGCATGCTGCCCCAGGGCGCTTAGCTCCTCTAGGACTTCACCGGAAATAAGGAGGGGGGTCACAGAACACCACAATGCTAGGATTCCCTGGTAGCAACGGGAAGTCCCACTCCCCTGTACAGGTAATGTTATAAGACATGCAAAGTTTGTACAGGACATAACTTCATTGCCTGGATTGAATGATGGGCTGAAAGGACTGAGTGAGACAGCAAGAGCAATGGGTTCTGGAGGAGGTACTGGCCCCTTAGTTAAGACAGACAGCGTGCATGGCCATCCCCAGACACTCCACACCTCAAGTGACAACAGGAGCACCCCGTGCCTTGGGAGGTATGGGGGTGGGGGGAACACAGATACCTCTCTTCCTCCCCAGGACGCATGGTGATGCCTAGACTGACAGCACCCTCATCAAAGTCAGCGCTGCTGTAGCCAAATAAGATGACTTGAAACAAAGCTGGATCTGCCACCCGAGACTGAGAACTCTTTTGCCTCAGACCCCCACCTTGGTGGCCTGGCTGATACATAATGACACAGGCCATCAATGGATCTGTCCACTGAGTGACCCCACTGACACAAGTTCACATGCAGGATCATTCCAGTGTCCGCTGCTTTAATGTCACCTATAACATGATTGGAAAGGACCCCGCAGGGGGTCAGGTGTTGCTGACTCATACAGGCAATCTGGGCAGAGGCAGACGTGTAAATATTTCTCTTCGGGCCACAAGCTGACAACAGGCAGAGACAAGGTATAACCGGATTAGTCAATGATATAACAACCACACCCTGGTGGGAGTCACTTGTTCTCACTTGGGATGTTTCTTTGTGGACCTCAATGGGCTATGGCCTTTCCCCTAGAGAAGAGTCTTGCTGCCTCAGGGTCTTAAGACCCACCATCCACGTGGATAACTGCATGGCAGGTTAGAGGGTCCCCACTCTGCTGGCCCGTCGAAGGGTGGCAGGTGACATCCTTCCCAAGGGGAAGAGTGACAATCGGTTCCACTCAACTAAAATTAAATACCAGGATAGCACACAGGCCCCAGAAAAGATGATATGCACCCACTCCTTGGCCATGGCAGAAATGGTTAACTCCATCATCTAGGCCATTCAGGACCAAGAGGACTCACTGAACTCGCTAGCCAAGCTGATCATGGGTAACCAGATCACCCTGGATTACCTGCCGGCGGAACAGGGTGTTCTAGCCAACACCGCTTGCTGCGTGTACATCAACAATTCGGGGAAAGTCAAGACCGAGCTGGAGAAAAACCGTGCCAAAGCAGGATGGTCGGCATCTGTAAATCCACAGTCCCATTCACACTCATTCTTTAACCTTTCCAGCTGGCTAAACCCTGACACCTGGGGCTCCTGGCTGAGCGCATACTCCAAGAAAGTCTGACTTCTTCAGAAGGCCCTGTTAGTGGCCCTGACCACCTGCTGTCTCAAGTGGCCAGGCTCTGTGAGGCTCTGTGGGGCATGAACCACACAGAACACACCTCTGCCTCATGTTCAGGGTGGCCAATGGTCCCATTGGGTGTGATGTGCTTCATTTGTTTTCTTTTCCTAGCATCCCGGTGAGGGCTGGGGGTGGACTGTTGCGGGAGCAGCCTTCACACAACCTGTATCCTCTCCCCAGCATTGACAATTGGTGCTCTGGGCCTGGGACCTTCCCTTATAGGGAGGCCAGGTGCCAAGCTGCTACTTGGCCCCAAATTCTTCTTCCTTATGAGAAGAAAGTGTTCCCTGTCTGGGTGGTACATGGCACCTAGGCAGCCCCACTAGCACATGTGCCCCCTGCCTCCTCCACAGAGAGATAATGGGGTCTTTGCCTGCAGAGGGGTCTATGCAGTCCATCCTCCTGTGTCAGTTATCAGGAGAAACTTGCTGGCCATGAGACAAGCACACACCAGAGACGCTGATCTTGTTGCATCACTTCTCCTTTCTGAGTAAAGCCCTGTTCCAACTAGCACTTCGTGTGATAAGTCTTCCTTGGAAACTTGGAGCCCACAGGTGTTACAGTGGATTGAGGGCTGTGGACTCCTACTTCTGGGGCTTGGCACTGTTATGCTCTTTGCCATCCGCCATGTGGTAGGAATCCTCACCTGGGACTGGTAGCTGGATCTTCTTGTCTACACATAACAATGTCAGGTAGCAATAACTGCTACGTGGAAACATAAATCAGGTTATGGAAAAAGAGAGACGTGGGGTGAATTACAAAAGATGAAGTTGGGTCATATAGGACCTTAAAGACGAGATAAAGTCTGTGGATGCTCTAATGTGATGGGAACAGTTGGAGGGTGTGCATGTGGTCACCTACCTTGTGTGCATGTCCCCAGGCACACAATCCATGGCTCGTAACACTAACAGGAGGCTGCCTCCCTGAATGAGCAGACAGCACTTCCATCACTGCCTTCTCAGAAGACAGGCACCACTGATACACTACCAAGTGGCTTTGTGAAATCTTTATTCCAATCTCTTGACGCTACTGAAAATAATAATAATAATAATACCTTCCTCAGCACCATGGTGAGGAATAAATAAGATAATCCACGTAAAATGTTGAAAACAGTGCGTGCCATAAGAACATCATAAATGTTTATTTCAACACAGTAAAACATAAGAATAGAAAAGCCCACTTAACACAAAACGTTTATTGTAAATAAATACAGACTCTTGACTTTATTTCCCTTTCAAATTTACAATAAAGTCTACACTATGAATAACATACCTGTTGCCATATTCCCTTTGGTTGCTGTCTCAGTCAGATGCTATAGCAAAAATAACATAGGCCAGGTGGTTTAAATGAACATTTATTTCTCACAGTTCTGGGGACTGGTAAATCCGAGATCAAGGTGCTGCAGATCCGTTTTCTGGTGTATAGACAGCCACCTTCTCGATGGATCCTCACATGGCCAAGAGAAAAGGAAGAGAGACAGAGACAGAGATGAAGACAAAGAGACAGAGACAGAGAGACAAAGACAGAGAGAGACAGAGAGACAGACAGAGGGGAATCAAGCTCTCCCCTATCTCTTCTTATAAGGGTACTAATCTCATCATAAAGGTCCCACCCTCATGATCTCATTACCTCCCAAAGGCTCCATCTCCAAATACCATCAGATGGAAGATTAGGGTTTCAACATATGAATTTTGGGGGGCACACAAACAGGCAGTCCACAACGGTTACCATGTACCCCTTCACCACCATCTGTTATTAAGAGAGTAGAAAATTTATATTTTTTAGCCAAAGCAGATACAGTATCACTCTGCTGTCAGTAGAAATATTACTAATGGCCTAGGGCCCCCATGATGGCTCTTCATGTTGAATAAAAGCCCAAGCCCCAAGGACAGTCAGCCCTCCCCAGAGGGAGTTGTTTGGGCTTCTCCATGCTGCTTGGGCTCCTGTAACACCAGCTTCCTTGTTTACACATCCACCCACATCTTTGAGGCCATGCATTTCACAAAGCCCACCACAATGAGCACACAAAAATCTTAAAGATGATGCCAGAAATCTATCTCCTACCTCAAAACTTCCCTTTTAAAAGCATCTCTGCAGATCTGGGAAACTCTGAATTTTGTTTTAATCATTTTCTTATGTGTCTCTGAGTTTTGGAAGTACAAGACCTAGTTTACTGAAGGCATGAAGGTTACAAGCCTCCTGGACTCGAGAAGGCTGAAACAAGACATTTATAAAAGATCCTGGCTGGAGTTGTTTAGAACTACCATCTGAACGTCCACTGTCCGCTAGGTGCTAGGTACTTAATATGTACACTCTTATTTATTTATTTATTTATTTTTCCTTTTGTGACTTTTTTTTTTTGAATTTTTGAATTTAATTTTATTTGTTTATACAGCAGGTTCTTACTAGATTTTATACATATTAGTGTATATATGTCAATCCCAATCTCCCAATTCATCCCACCACCACCCCCCCTCCACCACTCTCCCCACTAGGTGTCCATACGTTTGTTCTCTACATCTGTGTCTCTATTTCTGCCCTGCAAACCAGTTCATTTGTACCATTTTTCTGGGTTCCACTTATATGCGTTAAGATATTTGCTTTTCTCTTTCTGACTTACTTCACTCTGTATGACAGTCTCTAGATCCATCCATGTCTCTACAAATGACCCAATTTCGTTCCTTTTTATGGCTGAGTAATATTACATTGTATATATGTACCACATCTTCTTTATCCATTTGTCTGTTGATGGGCATTTAGGTTGCTTCCATGTCCTGGCTATTGTAAATAGTGCTGCAATGAACATTGTGGTACATGACTTTTTTTTTTTTTTTTTTTTTGCAGTACGCGGGCCTCTCACTGCTGTGGCCTCTCCCGTTGCGGAGCACGGGCTCCGGACGCGCAGGCTCAGCGGCCATGGCTCACGGGCCCAGCCGCTCCGCGGCATGTGGGATCTTCCCGGACCGGGGCACGAACCCGTGTCCCCTGCATCGGCAGGCAGACTCTCAACCACTGCGCCACCAGGGAAGCCCCATGACTCTTTTTAAATTGTGGTTTTCTCAGGGTATATGCGCATTAGTGGGATTGCTGGGTCGTATGGTAGCTCTATTTTTAGTTTTTTAAGGAATCTCCATACTGTTCTCCATAGTGGCTGTATCAATTTACATTCCCACCAACAGTGCAGGAGGGTTCCCTTTTCTCCACACCCTCTCCAGCATTTGTTATTTGTAGATTTTCTGATGATGCCCATTCTAACTGGTGTGAGGTGATACCTCATTGTAGTTTTGATTTGTGTACACTCTTTTAATTCTTAACGTATAATGGCACGGTAAATATTATTATCCCCATATTATAGACAAATTAATGGAAATACAGAGCAGTGACATCATGTGCTCAGAATAAAGGTGGAGCTGGGTCTCTAGCTCATGGTTCTGACTCCAAGGCCCACACTCTTTCTTCTGTTAGATGTTGCTTCCCAGAGCAGCAGTCAGGAGTTATATGAGTAAGGAGATGTTCACTTGATTATAAAAAAAAAAAAAAAAATGCACTTCATCGTGAAATGTACTCCCTTACATCTGTAAGAGACATTCATTCCTCACCAAAGGAAAACAAATGAAACAAAGAAGGACTTTTCCCTTAAGGGCATCACTACCAAGTTTCATGGTTAGTAATTAATTCCATTTGAAACAGGGCCCTAAGGTTAATGAGTGAGTGAGTGAAAGAGGGAAAGAAATGTAGAGGAGAAGCATAAAAATGACACTAAAGAGATGGAAGAGCTTGGAGAGGGAAAGTATTAATAGAAGACTTTCTGTGTTCTGTTTTTCTTGAAATATTAGGAGTAACTTCCTTATCAGCAAGACTCTTGAGACAGAGCTCTGAAAACATCTTTCAAGGCAAAGAAATGAGGCCCTTTACTATCTGGGGAGGGTTTCTATATTAACTTAAGTCTTGCAAATCCAATAAGATTTCCAGACAGACTCCCAGGAGACCTCGCTGTCTCCAACACCAGCAGGAAGATTTACACTAACTGAATGTGGCTCTTCCACAGGGCCCCCTCAACTGGCTCCATCTATCTAAATAGGATTCTAACATAGAAACTGGGAATTAAAGTAGGAGACTGGAGACTGGTGGGTGTCAGTGAATACCTTAGCAAGGGCACAAGTCATATCCTGACTGGTATCTAAAAATATATCAGGATGAAGCAGATCTTGCTGTTAAAGAGAAGACAGGGACACAAAAAGGAGTCATCCCCATATCTGCAGAATCTGAGAGGATGCCAGAAACAGTCCACAACAAAGATTTTGAACCCAGCTACAAAACAGTCTGCTGTCTGCGGATGGGAAACACATGCTTTTTTTGTACAGAGAAACCCACTTCTGATCTTCTGACTGTATTCTAGGTACTGAAATAAGATGACAAAAGATTCTTTATGGCTCCTTCCAGATGGACAACAGAGTCTTGCACTGCAACTTGAAAGGAGTTCAATGTGAAGCTGCGTCCCAAACCACCATTCATATTCTGATCACCAGCACTCCATGTTTCATCTTCTGCTGTATCTGTATCTAAACATTTTCAAATCCTCAGACCCTACCGAAGTCATGAACAATTTGGTGGGATGCAGTGCAGACGCACTGCCAACACAGCCCAGAAACACAGTGAGAGACCACCTGTGTCTTCCTGCAGAGGAAGGAAGTAGGAATGGACTGGACAGTAAATGGTTATATAACTTAGAGAACACTTCTAAATCACACCTTCTAGTAGACGTGAAATATACCGTTCAGCGAGAAAAAAAAGCCCATCTTGTATGTTTCATGTTGTCCTGTAACTATCTCCATCTCACACTTGGCCATTGTTCCTTGCAATTGCCTGGAAGTTAAATGCATCTTTTCAGGAGTTTCAGGTAAACGCTGCACAGCCAGAAAAGAGAAGGGCTCCCATAGGGATCTTGTCCCATGTGCATTTCGATTATAAAGTGTTCCAAATTTGCCAGTGGGTCTTAGGAAGTTCAGGTAAGAGCAGAACAGGTAAATGAAAGCTCCAGATACACACAAACACAAATAAAAATTATTCTGAGTCATTAAATGTGAACTCTTTCCCTCACCAGATCTTTCACCAGTATGTGCCAGTTCAGCCATATTGGTTATTGGTAAATGGTGGCTAACTCTGTGCCTCCCCAAGACCTAGTAACTAAACGGTGAGTAGCTAGCTGGTGGAGCAGAACCCAGTCCAGGGCGATGGCCAGCCAGCCCTGTCCTGAGTGGCTGTGCTCATACTCCACCCAAGGCAAGGAGCCAAGGGATGTAAGTGCGGCTTCCACTTCCTGTCCGATGTTATAACTACCTCTAATAGTTGAATTAGTTATTCATTTACTCCACGAAGATTTACTGAAGTTCTTGCATGCGTTAGACATTATTCAGGCCCTTGTAATACAGATAAACAAGAAAGACAGACTCCCTGATCTCCTGGATTCATAGACTAAAGGGAAGGGAAAGACAATTAAACCAACAGTTGCCGCCCAGCAGCATCATCAGGATGGTGGCAGAGGAAGCCTGGAGCACAATGGGAACACCTAACCTAAACTGAGAAAGTTAGCCAAGGCAAGGCAAGGGAAGGCAGTCCTGTGAGGCGTAAAGAAAGTCTGGTTTGGCTAGTGGGTAGGGAGCTGGGGCTGGTGGGGAGAAAAGCAAGAGATGAGGCTGGAAGGACTGGCAGAATCCAGAAAACACAGGTCCTTGTAGGTCATGGAAAGGAATATGGACTTGATGATAAAAGCAAGGACTTTTCTGTTCTGCAAAGATCCTATTTGTTGTACTGAAGAGAAGGGTCCTGGAGGGAGCAAGACTAGAGACAATGAGGAAGGAAGTGGGGAGACTGAGGCAGACATAGATAGAGAGAAGACGGTGCTGAGCTACTGCAGTAGCAGAGAATGTGGAGAAAAAAGGGTGGACTCAAAAAGATTTAGAAGCAGAATTGAGGGGCCTGGGTATTGACCAGATGTAGGGATGTAAGAGAGAGGCAACAAGGAAGGATATTATTGCCTGGGTACCTGACTTGGAGAAATGGATGGATGTTAGCACCACTCCTAAGATTTGAAGACAAAACAGGACAAAAACAAACACGGGAGGAAGAGTCAAGAGTCTCACTGAGGACATGCTGAGCTTTGAGGTACCTACAGGGCAACCCAGTGAAGTCATCCAGGAAGCAGCTGAGTTAATGATGTCAGGAGAGGGGTTGGGGTAGAAGACACAAATTTGGGTGTCATCAGTCTAAAGACGGTAAATGAAGCCATAAACATGGATGGAATCATCCAAGGAGAGGAAAGTAAGAAGAGGGAAGTGAAAGAAGAAGGCTGAGGCCAGAACTGTGAGATCGCTCACATTTAGGGCTGGCTGACTGAGAAGAGCCTGCAGAGGAGCCCCAGAGAAAGACCAGAGGATGGTAAGAATGAGGCAAAGTGCCAACCAGCAGCCACTTGGTGATCAGTAGTCCCAGTGCCTAAAACCTAAACAGGATTTGATTAGTGGGTCCAAGATCACAAAGGCAAGGGGTAAGGAGAGGAGGGGAAGTTTTTAATTCACTTGATCTTCTGCTTTAAGAATGGATTACAGCAGACAGAAATCTTGTTAGCTACTTATAGGTTGAGAGGGGCTATCCCAGAAAAATATAATGCAGGCCATGAATGTAAGCCACATTTGTAATTTTAAATTTTCTAGTAGTTACAGTAAAAAAGTAGAAATAAATAGGTGAAAGTAATTTTAGTATCATACTTTATCTAACCTAATATAGCAAAATACTATCATTCACTAAGTAATCGATATAAAAATTATTAATGAGGTATTTTACATTCTTTTTTTTTTTTTTTTTTGGTATTAAGTCTTTGTCATCTGGTGTGTATCTCACTCTTACAGCAGATCTCATTTGGACTAGCCACATTCCAAGTGCTCAGGAACCACATGTAGCTGGTGGCTACCATACGGGACAATACAGGTTTGCAGTTTACACACAAACACTTTACCTTTCCCCAAGTTTTCTTTAAACAAATAAGAACTCTGAAAAAGTGTATGATCAACAAGAGCTCTCTGAAAGGCCTAGGTAGCAAGCAGGATATCAAATCCAGATGAAGGAGAACTGGAACAATTATGGAGCTTTTTTATTTTTAACACTGTCACAAAAGGAAAAGAAGTTGGGGACAGGCTGACCTCGTGCTCGTTGATGAACAGGGCAGCGGATGACAGCTGCTGTGAAATGGAGATCAGAGCTGGTTCCCTGTTAGGAATAAGTCAATACAGCTTTTTAATACACAGTAGGTGGAGTACTGCATGTCACCATCCAGGGACATGCTACATTACGCAAGGTCAGGTCGGGGGAACTGCAACCAACCCCTCTCTGGCCCAGTCAATGCCATCTAAAAAGATTTCTAGCTGGAGCTTCTCAGAATCATTTAGTCATCCCTTCACATCACCTTGAAAGGGTGCATGTGATTTCCTCATCGTGGGGATGTTAACAGGACTCGGCTCTGGCTCTCCTCCCACCGGCAAGATCATCATCAGCGAGCCGGGTGCCCAGGAAGGAAGGGCGGATGCAGATGCATCGAATTGCCCAGCTCAGGATCACCGGGCACTCCAGCAATCCCAGTCAGGAGCCCAGCTCAATTTGCTGGCCTCACTTCTCCAGCTTAGACCTCACAGCTGCACCTGAAAGTAAGAGCATTCTTTTTCTCTTCAGATAACTCCAAAAGTTGTTACACAGAAACTCTCACCCCCCAGGGAGAGGAAAGGGGGAAATGTTAACACCTAAACTTAGGAAATGGAAGCAGATTCAGGCCCACCCCTCCAGCCTTCTGTCTCACACGTCCTTACCTTCCCCACCTCCCATTGCATACTTTGGTAATAACACACAGCTGGTGCCCCCGCTCACGCCTGTGCTTGCACACACACACACACGTGCGCACACACACACACACACACACCCCAAGAGGAGAGGCAGAAGAGTGTTTGTGCAGTTAATAGATTAGGCTTTGAAGACAAATCCAAATCTCACTGCTGACATTTGCTAGCTGTGTGACCTTTGGCAAATGACCTCTACTCCTAGTTTCCTTACCTGAAAAACGGGGAGAATACCATGCCAACCTCACAGAGATGTGTGAGGATTAAAATGAGGTAATGTACTGAATAAGCGT
The DNA here is from genome assembly GCF_005190385.1 of Monodon monoceros. NCBI lineage: Eukaryota > Metazoa > Chordata > Mammalia > Artiodactyla > Monodontidae > Monodon > Monodon monoceros. Next base: position 115,177,673 of record NW_021703774.1, read on the forward strand.
AATAGAAATTAAAATGAGTAGCACTGACCCTGAAACATGCTAAGAAGTATATAAGTGATTACTATTACTTATTACTCCACTATAGGGTGTTCCATAAGTGGTAGCTATGATTATTGTTCTTAAAATTTCTACTCCTTTCTTCAAAGCTAACCTAGCTATTACCTCATTCTGCTGGCTTTTTCTGTCAATGCCACTCTACCAGTCCCCTAAGTGCCACACGTAAAAGCACACTCACACACTCCTTTAGATTTGATGCCCCTCCCTGGGCAGCTGGTACTTCACACACTGCCCGTTCTTAACTCAATGGTGCTATATCCAGTAACCACCTGCTTATGGCCATTATCACTTTCCTACAGCAACGCCTCTTAAATGCTTTGAGGAGGTGATATGTGAGCAGAGACAGGAAAGAAGGGAGCGGGGGAGCCATGTAGATATCTGAGGGAAGGATGTCCTAGGCATGATTAAGAAACAGCAAGAGAGCTGGCATGGCCAGAGCAGAGTAAGGCAGAGAGAGGAGAGGAGGTCAGAAATGCAAGGCCAAGGGGGCCAAACGATAAGGCCCATAACCCATGGAAATGGATATGGATTTTTTTTTTTTCTGAGTAAGAGGTAGACTTCCTGGAGGGCTTGTGCAGAGGAGTGGTGTGGTCTGACCCACATTTTTAAAGGCCATTGTGTCTTCTATGTGGAGAACAAACAGTAGGGAGGCAAGGGTAGACACAGGGAGACCAGACGAAAAGGCTTGAGCATCAATGGACCAGGTGAGAAAGGGTGGTGGGCAAGGTGGTGATGGCAGAGATCCCAACAGGACTTGCTGATGGACTGGATGAAAAAAAAACAGAGGACAACACCTTGGTTTTGGCCCTAGAATCTGGTGTGGTAAGCCAACTACTGGCTCCCAAAGATATCTGTAATCTAATCTCCAAACCTGTGAATATGTTATCTTCCATGGCAAAAGAAACTTGTTGATGTGTTTAAATTAAGGACCTTGAGATGGGCAGATGATCCTGGATTATCTGGGTGGGCCCAATGTATCTCAGGGGTCCTCATAAAGGAAATATGGAGGCAGGGGGGTCAGAGTGAGAGAAGGAGATGTGACAATGAAAGCAGAGGTCAGAGCGATGCAGGGCCAGTAGCCATGGAATACAAGCAGCCTCCAAAGCTGGAAAAGATAGGGAAATGGAGACTCCAGTAGAAACGTGGCCCTGCCAAGCCGTTTTAGAACTCTGACCTGCAGAACTGCGAAATAATAAAGTTACTGTTGTTTTAAGGTAGTGGTAACTTGCTACAGCAGTAATAGGAAACTAAAATACCTGAGTTTACTATGATGCCATTTATTGAGACAGAGAGCACTGGATAAGGAGCAGGAATCAGCAGCTCTTGTTAGGTCATGCTGGATTTGAGGTACTCATTAACCTATCCAAGTGGAGATGCCAAGTAGATAGATGATGACCAAGGCTGCAGCTTAGAGGGAAACTGGAACTTCATGTGACCTTGGGCAAGTCCTTTAATTTCTCTGAGCTTCAGTGTCTTCCGTAAAATGGAGTTATATCTTATTTATCCACCTCAAGGATCAAAGGAGACATTTTATGCAAGTGTTCAGGGTGTGCCACTAGTATAAGGCATTTATTATTCCTATAAATTGGCCTCTTAACCCAACAGGAGTCATTTTTCAAAGACTTTTAAAGTCTTTTGTCTCTGCAAAGCTCCACAGAATGCACAGAGCAGCACTTGGAGGAAACACCAGATAACCCTGGGCATGCCCCATTAATAGACTGCAAGGAAAATCCCACCCTCAGTATTCTCATCACCTGCCTCTCTCTCCCCAAATCCAGCCACACCAGACTAGCTGTGACTTGCTTATATCCAACAGCTGAGTGGTGGGGATGTATATTTTATTTCCTACTAAATGGTTAGTGGATTTGAAAGGGCCTTAGAGCCCAGTCAAAAAAGTCCAAGCTCCCACCAAATGCAGGATCCACTCATTCGTTCATTGTACAACCATTTGCTGAGCCCAGGCTGAGGCCAAGCCCTGTGCTAGGATGGCCAGGTAGAGTGGAACACAAGGCAGGGAGGTGCTCCCAGAGCCTATCCCTCCTAGAACCTCTCATCCACCCTGTGAGGGAGGCATTTGCTCTTCACGAGGCTCTGGAGTCCTATGGACCTTCCACTTAAGGGGCGCTTTGGGGCCAATTCCCAAACCTACCTGACTCTCAGTTTCATCATCTATAAAATAGGGACTATTATCCCTGGAAAGCACTTAGCATAGTACTTCATACCCATTAAGTGCTCAATAACTGGAAGCTTTAATTGTTATAGTTAATGTTATTCAAGTATCACCTACATTTTTTTTAATAAACAGCCTAAAATATGTCTTCTGAAATACCCAGTATGACAGAGTATACTGGGTATGCTCCTCCTGACAGCCTTAAAATATCTGAAGGCAGATTTTATTACCCCTCTTCATCTCTCTTCCAGGGCAAATATACCCAATTCCTTTACCGTCCCTCACAGAACCCAACTCCTAGAACTTCTTCCCATCCTCATTGCTTGTTCCTTTGTGTATTATGTTTGGCTGCAGCCCTCTTAAAATATGGCCCTCCATGGAACCCAGTAGTCTGACCAATGTCAAGTATAACGAAACCATCATAGAGTAAATGTCTAGAATTAAAGGACTTAACAATCATTGCTTCAATTATTCATGAGCAATTCCAAAGATCCATGACATGTTCTAGTGTGAAATTTCACTGAAGTACAAATTTGGCTCAACTACATGATGCAACCAGTGTTTGGGGCAATCATTTAGAATCCAAGTGCCCAGCATCTTACTAGCAATAAAACTTGGAGATTCCCTCCTTGTCCTTGGGTGCAATAATACCTGCGAAGTGAATACAAACTCAGGTTTCTTGTGAAAATTTGCCATCAAGCAAAGGAAGATACTTTATTTATTTATTTTTTTACATCTTTATTGGAGTATAATTGCTTTACAATGGTGTGTTAGTTTCTGCTTTATAACAAAATGAATCAGTTATACATATACATATGTTCCCATATCTCAGGAATATACTTTAGTAAATAAGGCTCTGCATAGGAAACACATGATCCCTAACAGAAATATGATTTGGGACAAACAAGGATCTGTATAAACATTTCCATATTCACAAGTCTGAAGGTTTGGGATGGCCTCAAACTGCATCTTTTGCAAATGTCATGTGCCCTCTGTATACATATCAATGAAGCCAAAGAATGAGCTAGATCTTCTACACATGAAATAGGCAACGCTGTGTGTACAAAACTGAATTAAGAAACAGGTCCCTGAGTTCCACAGCCAGCTCTGCCAGGCACTGCCTGACCTTAGGAAGCTGCCACTCCTCTGGGTCTCAATCTCTCTGCCTATCAAATGAGACGTTGGAATGAGTCAAGAATTCTTCACCTGCTGTCCAGGGACAGATAGGTCAGGGGAGATGTTTAATCACTTAAGTTTTAAAGATATGGATATGTACATTTTAACGATTAAAAGAGCCATAGCATTTATCAAATTCTAGGCATTGTGGTAACTGCTTTACATAATAATACCCATAGGGCTTCCCTGGTGGCGCAGTGGTTGAGAGTCCGCCTGCCGATGCAGGGGACGCGGTTTCGTGCCCCTGTTCAGGAAGATCCCACATGCCGCGAAGCGGCTGGGCCCATGAGCCATGGCCGCTGAGTCTGCGCGTCCGGAGCCTGTGCTCCGCAACGGGAGAGGCCGCAACACTGAGAGGCCCGCGTACCGCAAAAAAAAATAATAATAATACCCATAATAATTGCTAACACGAAAAGCTTACTATGTGCTTCATAAATATTATTTTACCGAAGCATAATATTCTAATGCAGTAGGTACTGTTAGTAACCCATTTTATTTAGAAAGATCAGGTAACTTGCTTGAAGTCAGTCTGTGAAGAGCAGAGGTGGGGTTTCCACACAGGCCTGAATCCACAGAAGCCTGTTCTTCTCCGCTGTACTACACTGTTTCACGATGAGGTCAGTAACTAGGTAAGAGGACTAGTTGGTATCACACCACCGTAGAACTGTCTTTAATTGGCCTATTTTCAGGCTAGCGCTTTCTCCAACCTCAGCAGTGGTTCGCAGAGGCTGGTCATTCAAATGAGCAGGTCCAGAGGCCAGACCTGCGCGAGTGGCCCTGCCATTAGCAAAGCTGCTCACTCCAGGAGCTGCAAGTGCAGCAAAGACTGAATTCAGAAAATGTAGTGGGTCGTGCTTATAAATAAACCACATTTTTTATTTATGCTAATACTACTGCAGTTTGTATCACCTTTAAAAAGAAATAAGACCTGAGTGGGCTTTAAAGACTCAGATGAGAGAGAATACTACAGGTAAAAAATTTCACTTCTTATTAAGTTTTTACACTCAAATCCATAAATTATCTTGTTAAAGTGTTTCTGCTTATGCAGCAGTTTCCTTGGAACACATTTTCATCCTTGGGAAGTGTTAGATGAACTGAATTTCTCCTGTTCCTTTGTATCCTCAAACTAAACTAGAGGATAATTGACTTTCCATGACTTCACAAGCTTTGAGGCCCACTTACAATCAGAAGATGGGCCTAAAGCAGAATTGTAATATATGTCTATAAATGTCTGCACACACAGAAAAAAAGAATTTTACATTAGTCACTGAAACTAACTCTGGCTAATTTTAACAAAAAGTGGGGAGAGAAGATTTTTTAGAGGAATACTATTATATTGTAGAATCCAAGGCTAAGATACATACTAGAAAGGTCTAGAACCAAGGCCTGGAGCATGTGGAGGACTCAGGAATAGGTTCTGTGTCTCTGATTTCACCTTAAATTCTCTCTGTGGATTTGCTTCATTCCTCCATCTCTGTGTCTCAGGCCACCTGACAGAACATGGCCTCCAAACAGCTCTGCACTTTTGTCCCCTGTTTCAGCCCCCCAGGAGAGAAACTAACTTCTCTTTCTCAGTGCCAATTCCAATACCCCAGGGCATCAAATAAGAAAAACCCCTGGATCAATCCACTGTGGTTCAGACACAGAGTATCCTAATGCAGCATGACTGCCTCCATGATAATCATGGAGATATAGTGATAGGGAAGCAATTTCCAAAACAGCAAGGGGGCTAACAGAGGGGTGGCCAAGCTACACACAAATGGAATAATATGTGTCCCCTACACATCATTCCTGAAGTAGACATTTATATCAGCTGAAAGCTCCTAGCTTACAGAGTCCAAAGCCCTCAACGTGGCTAGGAGCCTCACCATCTGGCCCCTGACCTCTGTTCTATCTGCCCTGGGGGCACACTCACTCTCCCGCACTGAGCTGTAGTCACTGCATCTCTACAATGACAAAGTTCCTTCTCACTTCAAGGTCTTCACATAAAGTCACCACACTCTCCACCCCTCCCATCTAGCTACTTCCTCCTAGCGTATCTTCCACTTAGACTTCCTCATAACACCTATACCAGACCAGATCACAACTTCAATTAAAAGGCTGTGTAGCCACTGCTATATTCAAAACAGATGACCAACAAGGACGTCCTACATAGCACAGGGAACTCTGCTCAATATTCTGTAAAAACCTAAATGGGAGAAGAATTTGAAAAAGAACTGATACATGTATATGTATAACTGAATCACTTTGCTGTACACCGCAAACTAACACAACATTGTTAATCAACTATACTCCAATATAAAATAAAAATATTTTATAAAAGCTGTACAGCTTTTCAGTTGATGGTTTTTTCTTGCCTCTCATACTGTAAACTTAATGAGAACAGAGCCTATCTCTCCTCTCTGAATCTAATTCCAAAGTGCCTAGTATGGTGCCCTGCAATAGCAAATGCTCAAAAATTAGTTAATGCATATTTTCAAATGAAAAGACGAGCAAGTGAACCAGGACAAATCCTAAACTTTCAAATGTAACAGTATCCAAAAGTTAAGAGTAGCCTAGAATTATATAAAGTATTTCTCACACCTCATTTTCCAACTCAGAACACTTCCACAGACAGGAACCAATTAGCAGGTGATGGGTGGCAAGGACAACCCCAAAGGCACAAGGGATGCTTTATTACACCACGGCAACCCTGAAAACAAAGTCAAACTGTGGTCCACCAAGAAGCAGAGTTTCTGCACTCGAAGAAGCCAAGTACATGTTCCTGTCCCCAGTGCTTTTCTGACAGTAGACTATTAGCCACTCACCTGAAAACCAGAGACCCCAAAACATCAAGCTTCTTTTCAACCTAAAATCAAAAGATACATTACCAAACGACCATTGCTTAAGACCTACAGTCCCTGTTAAGTGTAAATGACTTCTTCTGTGGTTTTACTACTAAGTGTGACTTTGGAATATGATTGTCATGTAGTAAATTTAAATGCTTCTGACATTAAAAAAAATTATAGCTACTCCCAAATCAGTCATAAATCATTGGGGGTGAGAGTTTGCTACACAATTTACTTAAAGACATACTAAAATATACTGACACAGAAAATACATGAAAACCAAGCCTAACCCCCAAAGGCCAAATTTCCACCATGAAGTGCCTGGAAATATATCCTGAAACATAATACATCTAACAAGTGATTCTACAGTAACCATCTCACTTATTTTTTTCTTGAAAAAACAAGCCCAATTCTAAAAGGTAGAGAACAAACTATGAACTGTGTCATTATTTTAAGTGAAGATAAAGTTGCCAGGTCAATTATCTGCTATTATGGGGATTCTCTCTTCTTGATCTCAGCACACTTTGTACTCCCTTTAGGGTATCTCCTCCACTTAGCAAGCTCTCAGATCCAGGAGAGTAAACTTATCATTTCCACACACTCCTCCATATGTCCCTTTCTTTGCTAGTTCTTTCCATGTAGGTTTTTTCTTCAGCTGCACAAATATCTTCTCTTAAAAGTAATACAGAGTACTTAATTATGCACCCTTCATTTTAGTAAGACTTATATTTTGTAATGAGGAAAAAAAAATATGCTCATGGTAGAAGTTGTAAAACTAGAGAAAACCAGAAACAAGAAAATAAGCACCTCTCATTCTATCACTCAGAAGTTTAGTTAACACTACTCTGGGCCTGGTGTAGGACACAGTCCTTGTTCTAGGAAAGAAACTGATAACCAACCATTACACAAGTAATGAATTGCAATTCTGATAAATGCTACAAGAAAAAAAATACAGGATAGGATGCTATGAAAACTATAATGGGACCTCTTACTCTAGTTAATATCTTGGTGCCAATGCTTCCTATACTTTTTCAGAGAAACTGTTAAATATACATAAGCTTTTATCCACCTGGGATTGGATAGTACATACGACTTGAAGACAAAAATTTCATTTGTCATTTCCAAAGCTAACTTCCACAGACAGAGGAGTTGTTTATCTCAGAATTTCTCTAAGAATTCCCAGGAAACAACAGTAGGCAAGACAGCCATCAATGAGTTATAAGTGGCCACAGATGAAATCAAGGACTTATGTTTTCAGGATCACTCGGAAGCAGTCAAATAACCTCTGGCCAAAAGGAAGCCATTGTTGAGAGCTGGAGGAGGTCATCACATCATACCAAAGGTATAATCAAAAGCATATAAGAACACATTCCAGGTTCTTCTTCTTCTTCCTGCCAGGGTCTTACAAAGTTGCTCACCCACCATTACTTTATCAGAGCTCTAGGTTTGCAGAGAAGATCCCATAACAATGTCATTTGGGAACTCCCCAACCTCATCTGTCCTTTAAGATCTAGATAGATCTTAAAGATTGGCTAAGAACCCCCTCAACTCCATGCCCAGTAGAAATACAAATCTCTCGCTTAGATTTCTGCCGATTTCTATATGAGGCTATGTTCTCATGGTCAAACTCTGCCTACAGGATTTTATTTCTATATCTGATATCTCTGTTACATTCAGCATTAATTTAGACAAATGATGCAGTCGAGTTTCCCAGATTTTGGGGAAATCGTAGGGCTCACCACACCCGAGCATAATGGATGAGCCTCACCCTGGGAGAACCACCTTCTTGATCATGGTATCTCCCCTGCCAGGTAAGTATTCAAATTTATTTTTGAAATGTGTTTAGGTACTGGTCTCTACCTCCTTCATAAAAGAAGCAAGACTTCTAATTCATAGTAAGTGATATCATTCTAATTCCCCTAGGGGTATCACTATCCAGGTTTACATTCACATTAAGGTTTATAAGCTATAGATAACTGAGATCAGATGCTTTCCTGAGAGCAAGATTCCAGGGGAGGAGAGGATGTGGACAATATGAGGGAACTAAAAGAATGAAAAGGAATTATAATGAGGCCCTGTGGGTAGAAGGTAGAGAAAGAAGAAATGAGCATGGCCAGCCCCGTTGGTTTCCATCCAGATATCAAGAGGCAAACAGACTAATTAAACTTCAATGATAATTCTCAGCTCACTGCCTGATCTTCTCATACTGTGCCTTATAGTTTTAAAAATGAATGCTTAATTTAGTACATTTTCAAAGACTTTCAAATGGCCATTTTTTTTACAGTGGAAATTCATCTTAATAATTTGTTAGTAGAAGAAACCCTAGAAGTAAAAGTAATGTGATCCCTTTCTAAACCTGAAAGGACACACTCCTCAGCCTTATTCTCAGCTAGGCTCTTCTTAACCTTCTCAGTCAGTTCCTATACTTCAGAAGAAATTTCCCGTCTCGGTTTTCAGGGAAGAATGACTTCACCCAGGCTCTGCGTGGTGCCCTGACAGGCAGGCAACACCAGGAGCAAGCAACGCGGATATGGCCTCAGCCACTCCCTGCTCAGCCTGAGAGGGGATCTGCCAGACCGGAGAGGCATCTGGGTTCTCCAAAATGCTACAGCAAAATAGTCTGGCACTGAGCAGAACATACCACCCAACGGTCAGGAGCCACTGAAGACTTCAGGAAGGTGAAGATAGGACTTGGCTTCTCCTTTGAGCAGAACATTCCAGAATGACATATGGGAAGCTCCAGATAATGAGTCCCTTTGACCAATTATACCATAGCTCCTAAAAACAAAAGACAAATGTCCAGCCCTGGGATCTCATGCCCTTTTCACCTCACCTCAGTTTACAGGAGGCTCTGGTTTTCTGCGTGGAAACACAATGCCACTCTAGCTTGATAACTCTCCTGTTACTCTTACTGGAGAGGGAGCAGCGAGTGTGTAACCAGAAAGTCAGCAAAAAATTCCATTCGCTTTTTTGTAACCAGTCAACTTCTGTTTATGACAGAAGTCAGTGTAAACCACAACAGCAATGAAGCCCAGGTCCTGTGGTTCTCTTCCTGTATTCTAGGACTCTGAGTGATGTATGATTCCTCCTAGGAATGCAAAGGGTGCACCAGACCTGTCAGAGAAACTATAAATCATCCAAGAAAATAAGATGAAAAGAGAGTCAATGAAACCCCTCACAGAGTGGCAGCTTTCTGATTAGCTGTCATACTGCTGTGGACTAAGGAACCCCAAAGGAAGATGCTCTTTTCCTTTAGGTGTAAAAATCTTCATTTTCTTCAGACATTACACACACACACATATACATACACAAACACATCTACAGATCTGAGAACTCATTGTATTGGTATTACTTTTTTCAAAACGACTGAGACTTACCTAACCCACTATGCCAAATCATACCTGAGATTTTCTCTTTCCTCTCTCCTAGGACCTTTATTTCAAACAAATTATTTAAATTCCCCATAAAATATTTTAGAGACCCTCCCTACGTACCAAGTTTCAGAAGGCTGATGGATGATGATAGCACCTTTGCTAAGGACACCTCTTTGATCATGAGTAATTCCGCATAGTTACTTTCTTTCTTTTTTAACACCTTGTATAGTTTCAGCAATGAACAAACAGAACTTGGCTGAACACAGTGCCATCCTAGAATCTGGGTCGAATTTCTCTCTACATTCATAAATGAAGAAGGCCTTGATTTGGAGATTAGAATGTGATTAAACAAGAAAGGTGGTACATCACAAAGCTGGGGTTCCTAGCTGGGAGTCTTCAGATGGGCTTCAAAGGCCCATGAATCCGTTCAAACTACATGCAAGGCTGTGGATTTTTATGGAAAAAGAATCCATAGCTTTCAATAAAAGCATTGGTGAGCCAATGAAATTTAGGAACCTTAAGGAGTACAGGCAAAAACCGTTTGTTGAATAAATGAATAAGTGAACGCAGGGAGAGCTGCTTACCACCAGTCATAACCTTCCATGATCAAATTCTTCTTTGGAAGCACTTTAAAGAAGATGGTGGAAAGAAAATTGGAGATATTGAGCTATTACCACATATGTAAGAGCCAGGCTCTGACCAAGTTGCTGTTCTGTCCCTCAGTTCTTTTACCAAACATTACTCTTTATATATAACTCTTTTCCACACTTTTGAAAATTGCTTCAAGTATTAGGGCTCTGTAGCCTAGATGCCAGGAGATCTAAATGTCTCCAGACAGAATGTCAGAATGTAAGCCGCAAGAATAATGGAAAGGCATGTAGGAGCAAAAAGACAAGGACAGTAAGTACCCTGGGGTGCAGAAGGAAGAAGTAGGTGGAAAAAAGAGCCTAGACCTGCCACAGAAGCTTCCATTCTTCTCCACATTGCATCTTTGTCAAAGCCTATGCGCATGGGCTACCCACTCTGGTCCACCCACAGGACTGTATGTAAACATGAGGTGGGCTAGAGAGTAGGGCAATAAGAAAAAGGGGCTCAGTCATAAAGAGGTACATACTGATTAATAAGGAAGGAACTGGAAGCAGAAGCAAGCAGAAAGATGCCTCTACATACCAAGAATAATAAGAACACAAGCATAATACCACATACAAGAATATTTACAAGGCAAGGGAATAATCATGGCATCAAGGGAGAGTAGAATAGTTGTTAAGAACACATCCTCTGGTGGCAAACCAACCTGAGGTTGAGCGGGGCTGTACTTCCTAAGACTGTATCCTGGGCAAATTACTGAACATTCCGAGCCTCCGTTTAAACCCTCCTCAGTGAAATGAGGATAAAAATTGGACAGCTATCATTGGGTTATTGATTATTATGAGATAGAATGAGAACACATTTAAAGAATAATGTGTTTGATGAGTACTTAATTAGCAACAGTTGCTTTTATTCTCATCGGCCATGTACTCATGGGATTAGTCAGGGAAGAAGTTAGTCCGCAAAGAGGGGCCCAGCCCACTCAGACTTGGAGATGTGCATGTACGACAACTGCAAACCAGCATTGGAAATTTCCTCCATGACCAATTAAACCCTACCCAGTCGGTGAAGACCCCGAGTGAGTCCTATGTTTCTTTCCATAAACTCATGAGCGGGGAGCATGTGATGACTATTCTTTTGGCTCACAGGAAGGGAAAAACAGAAGTTAATTTCTCAGAAAGATAGCAAAAAATCGTCTTTAGGCTCTTCAGAATGTACAAATCTCAGACACAGGGAAATATATACGTGTTCCCTTTTCGGAGTGAATGCTGCCACACACATATTTCCCTTGACAGCAGCAGTGAGCCTGGGGCAGGAAAGATGCTTAGGAAGTGCCACTATTTTATTTATTTATATACTTTGGTCCCCTGATTTCCGTCATCATTCTCTGTCCCAGACTGCTGTCATTGTTATTAATAAGTTCACTCTCGTCCATCTAAAAATTACCATTCCTCATATTTGAATAATGGATTTTGTTTGCTTAATTCAAAAAGGCAAAAAAAGGTATTTTCTTGCTATTGCTCCGCCTCACCTCACCAAGTGACATGATTATTCAGCTCACAAAGAACTCGGCGGCACCATCCGATGATTCCTGCACAGAGCCCTGCAGGCCATCAACAGAATCACGTGGAGGACACAGTCATCCCAAGCACAAGGCATACCGCTGAGGTCAAAGCACAGACCAGGGCCCGCTAACAGAGCTCCAAGTCTGAGAAGCACAGCATAGAAGGGAAATGACAGAGTTTCCAAGGTCATTTTATAGACTTTGCAAAACTTCTCTGTCTGCCCCTCTTGCTCTGATCAACACTGTTCAATTTTTTAGGCATGAGGTCTAAAAAGGGAACAAAGATTTGGTCTGGGAGAGAATTTTAAGAAAGCTAACTAAAACAATAATAATACCAATAATAGAAACAACCAACACTCATTAAGCATTCACTATGTGACATACGCTATGCTAGACACTTTACACAAATCAGCTCATTTAGGCCTTACACCTCCCAAATAAAGTAGATACTATTACTCTCCTGAATTTACAGATGTGGAAAGTGAGGGTTACAGATATCACATAACTGGGTAAAACAGAGAGTGACCCACAGTAGAGAGGCTTACAGAGAAGACCTACAATATAACACATCTAAAATCTTGCCAGGGCTTCCCTGGTGGTGCAGTGGTTGAGAGTCCGCCTGCCGATGCAGGGGACACGGGTTCGTGTCCCGGTCTGGGAAGATCCCACATGCTGCGGAGCGGCTGGGCCTGTGAGCCATGGCCGCTGAGCCTGCACGTCCAGAGCCTGTGCTCCGCAAAGGGAGAGGCCGCAACAGTGAGAGGCCCACGTACTGCAAAAAAGAAAAAAAAAAAAATCTTGCCAGGGCATCTCAAGAGGCTACACGGCCCTCAATAACATGGACAACATTGCTTTCTGCCAGGGAGTTTTGCCTTAATACTTAAACTTTGCTTATCCCAATCAATGATAGGGAGGTTCAATCTCTATTACCATAAAACCCAAATCATAGGAAATGTATATGTACAATGCAATAAAATGTTAGCATAAGTTCAAGTGCATGAAACAGGAAACTCAACTTAAACGAGCTTAGACAACAAATGAAACTTATTAGTTCATGTACCAAAAAAGTCCTGCAGTAGGACAAACTTTAGAGATGGTTTGATCATTGCTCCAGCTCACCCTCTCTGCAATTCTTTCACCTTTGCCCTCCTCCTTGTGTCTGCATCATCCTTAGGCTGGTTTACCTCAGGGAAGCAAAATGGCTGCAGCAGCACCAAGCCTCACATGGGCAGCCCAGACCATGCAGAGAAAGAGCAATTTTCTCTTTCTCAAACAAAAGTCCTGTGCTTCACACTGACTTGACCAATTTAGATCACATGCCCAGTGCTGACCTCATCAACATAGACAGGGAAAATGTTATACACTGACTTAAGTAATGACTGGGTGAGGTCTGCCCAATACTCCTCAAGAAGGATGGTATTTGAAAGATGGGTCCTGCCAATCAGGGTCCATCCCCGCCCCCCCAGGTTAAGTGGCTTCTATCGAATGAGGTATAAAATGGTTCCCAAAAGAATTATCTAGGTGCTGTGAGAAAAAGGAGGTGGATGCTAAAAAGTAATCAACAAATGTCCAAAAGTGTGCCAAGCAGAGAACGTCTGAAGGGACTATAATCATAAACACGTTAGAACAAATTGCATTAAATTTTGTATGTGGAGAAGTGGTAAAATGCTTGGGAAAAGTCTATTTACTTAAATAGGTTCAAGATTCCCTTTGTTTATATGATTCATTTGTTTAACCATGGCCACCTTCAAAATAAGCACCAGTGTAGACTTTCAGCCAAGCCCTCCATCAGCCTCCAAATGAGCAAGAGCCATCTGCATTAGCAACATTTTCCTGATCCAATTTTCCCCACTCAATTTTAATTTTTATCAGACATGTTTTCTTTTCAGTGAACTCCCTGGCATCAACTGTGAACTTCAGAAGTCCTGGAGGGAGGCAGTACAGCAGAACAGTTAAGACCACAGGCAAGGGGAACACTGGGTTTCCTATGAATTCTGTCTCTTATCAGCTTGAAAATCCCAGACAAATCATTTAACTTCTAAATTGCTTCACCTGTGAGGATAATAACAGCACCTATCTCATAAAGTCAGGATTAAACAGTGTACCTAAGCACTTAGTACACAGCCTGGAACAGCGCACATGTTCAACTCACATTAGCTCTTTTATTAATAAGAAATTAAACTAAAGTTCATGTTAGTGCTCTGAGACATTTTTTAATCTTACAAATAAATTGACTAATCAAAAGAAAAAAATTCCCTTTTGCATTCATCATCACAACAACATACAATGAAACCTCATAATAATGACAACAATATTTGATTTACTGACTGCTTACTATGCTCAAAGGACTATGTTAGGTGTTTTCCGCATATGAATTCTAAAAGATAGGTATTTTGTTGTTATTTGACAGGAGGGAAAACAAAGGCTCAAAGAGGTTAGGAAAGTTGCCTAAATGTTGTAAAGCCAGTAAATAAGAAAGCAAATACATGAACACAGATGAGTCTGACTCCAATGCTCATACTCAGAAATTTCCAAGTTAACTGACAATTCTAGTTTCTTTAGCAAATGAAGAATTGTCCCTCATAAAAGAAGGCTAATCTTCCCAGTTAAAAAGAAAAAAAAGAGAAAAAGAAAATTGTTTAAAGTGGTATTTGTACAATAATTTTAGGAAATGTAATAGCCAGATGATAATAGCACTAACAATCCAGCATGTATTTTATGGAGCTATTACTATATGCCTCGAGTGGTCAAAGGCTTCGCCACTCACTTGAGGCAGGTAGTAATGGCCAATAAAACTTGCCTGGTCATATCTTAATGCCATGTTATATCATCATACTTGTAATGAAATGCTCTTAAACTTCAGTTTTATCAGGAGAGAAGAAAAAGTGGTAGTTAAACAGCTAGCAAAGTGGGGAAGAAGTATAGAAATTGGAAAAAGCCCTGAGCTACGACCTTGGCCTAACTCTACTATGCAGCTATGTGACCTTCAACACATCTCAAATCTTAGGATCTCAGCATCTCCTTCTATAAACTGAGGTTCCTTATGGTAAGTTAAGACCTCTTCCAGCTTCAACAGTCTATGGTTAACAGAATATTTCATTCATTCAACAGGAGCTCACAAAGTGCAAAATATGCAACAGCTACACCCTATGCTAGGAGCTGAGGACACAGCTGTAACCAAGGAAGAAGTCCTGCCTCTGATGCTGGGCATAAGAGGTAAAGGGATGACTCTGTTTAAATACTGCCCTGCTTTCTAACTTTCTCTTCTCATACATCATGAACATGTTCAAGCAAACATAACAAAACCTTGATAACAGTTGAATTTGGGTGGTGGTATGGGCCACAGTTCTTTGCACTGTTCTCTCTACTTTTGTGATGTCAGAAATTTTTCATCATAAAAATTTAAGATAGAAGAGAAAAGCTTCAGGGAGACTTCTGCTTCTGATAATAAGCCACTAGATATGCCAGATCTGCCAGATAAATCTTTCCATCAAAGACAAGAAGGGGGCTTCCCTGGTGGCGCAGTGGTTAAGAATCCGCCTGCCAATGTAGAGGATACGGGTTCAAGCCCTGGTCTGGGAAGATCCCACATGCCACGGAGCAACTAAGCCCGTGTGCCACAACTACTGAGCCTGCGCTCTGGAACCCGTGAGCCACAACTACTGAGCCCACGTGTCACAACTACTGAAGCCCACGTGCCTAGAGCCCGTGCTCCACAAGGAGAAGCTGCCGCAATGAGAAGCCCATGCACCGCAATGAAGAGTAGCCCCTGCTCGCCACAACTAGAGAAAGCCCGCGCACAGCAACAAAGACCCAACACAGCCAAAAATAAATAAATAAAATAAATAAATTTATAAAAAAAAAAGAAAATGCCGATGACTGATGATATAATCAATCATGACTATGTAATGAAGCCTCCATAAAAAAAAAAAAAGACAAGAAGGAAAGATAGACAAAATATTTATGAAATGCTTAAAAACATCCCAAAGCCAACCAGATGGGGGGTGGGGGTGGGGCATTAAATGAGAATCAAGGGAAGTAAGGAAGTCCAGAGAAAAGAGAACAACATTTTGGACCCGTTTTCCCTCTACAGATGCTTTGAAGAGCCAGGGGGATAGAGATCTGTGTTCACAGTCTGCTGGAAATAGGGTGAATAGACCTGAGCATTTGGGTTAGGATCCCCAAAGAGCTACACCTTAGCAGGAAGGAAGAAAAAAAAGCTAACAGGCCCCTGCAGGGGACTGTGGCTTATCTTCAAACCATCTCAGTTCTGAAACTGAAATAAGGTGCTTCTAGAATGCTAACGCTCCAAGGACTTGCAGAAGCAAACTTAATCCCCTCTAGAGTTGGATAACGTTGACCAAAAATTACATCTGCAAACAACTGTGCAAATATAATATTTCACACACAATTAAAAATAACTAAGCACATGAGAAGATAAGAAGATATACATAAAAACCAGCAGGAACAAGAGAAACAGAAATATATCCACAGGGCTCTATATTTGGAATTATCTAAAACTTTTTATTAGAAGTTTTACTTTTTACAAGGTTAGAAATTTCAACATGGAATGGTATAGTGGGGTGAATGGTGGCCCCCCAAAAGATATGTTCATGTCCTAATTCTTGACACTTGTGAATATTACTTCATATGGCAAAGGAGTAAGTATTACCTTACATGGTAAAAGATCTGACGAAATTACAGGTGCTGAAAGGAGGAGCTATTCCTGGATTACCCAGGTGAGCCCAAAATGAAACCAGATGTATCCTTATAAGATAATAGCATAAGGAGTTTTAAGACAGACACACAGAGGACAAGACAATGTGATGATGGAGCACAGAGACATGTGATCACAAGACAAGAAATGCCACCAGAAGCTGAAAGAGGAAAGGAATGGATTCCTCCTTGGAGCATCCAGAGGCAGTGTGGCCCTGCTAACACCCTGACTTCAGACTCCAGAACCATGAGAGAATAAATTTCTGTTGTTTTAGGCCATTCACTTCTTAGTAATATAGGAAATTATTACAAATGCCCTAAGAAATTAAGATAAATGGGAAACTCAAAAAAAAAGAGAACCAAATGGAAAGTTTAGACCTAAAAATATATTAACTAAAACTAATAAGTTAATGAATGAATTTAGCTTTAGTAAAATAGATACTGCTGAAGTAGGAATTAGAAGTCAGAAGAAAGCTAGAGTGGAGCGCAGAAAGACAAATGATGGAAAATACAGGAAAAGATACATTATAGGATAAAGTGAGATGGTAATTAAGCCCAAGTAATTAATAAAGTAAATAAAAGTAATTATAGCCCAAGGAGGAGAGAAGAGTGAATGGAAGAAAGCAATATTTAACAACATAATAGCTGAGAACTTTCCAAAACTGAAGAATAACATCTGGCCTTAGAGGGAGCTAAGACAAGGAGCCCTAGAAATTCCAAGCAGAATTAATAACAAGAAAACTTCGTCTAAGCATATTACTTTAAAACTGCTGAAAACCACAAACAGAAAACTTAAAATCAGTCAAAGGAAAAATAAAGGAACAAAAATTAGACTTTAACTTATCAATATAAACAAGGGAAGCCAGAAATAAGTGAATATCCTTAAAGTGTTGAAAGAAGCTAACTGACAGCCTAGAATTCTATGCACGGGGAAAATATCCTTTAAGAATGATGGTGAAATAAAGACATTTCAGACAAACAAACACTGAAAGAATCTGTCACAAGCAGACCCACAATAAAAGAAACACTAAAGGACATTTGTTCTTCAGGCAAAAATTAAGTAATCCCAGATGAAAAATCAATGACACAAGAATAAATGGAGAGCAAAGAACAGAATAAATATATGAGTAAATCAGAATAAATGATTGTGTAAAACAATAATAATACCTTGCGTATCTGCAATATATAGAAGTAAAATACACAACTGTAATGACATATAAGACAAGGTTGTAAGTCAAAAGAGACATAAATAATATTAAAGTGTTCTAAGGCCTAAATCAAGAATAAATACTAGCTCTTAGACAGCCTCATCCACCAGAGGGCAGACAGCAGAAGCAAGAATAACTACAATTCTGCAGCCTATGGAACAAAACCCACAATCACAGAAAGATAGACGAGATGAAAAGGCAGAGGGCTATGTACCAGATGAAGGAACAAGATAAAACCTCAGAAAAACAACTAAATGAAGTGGAGAGAGGCAACCTTCCAGAAAAAGAATTCAGAATAATGATTGTGAAGATGATCCAGGACCTCGGAAAAAGAATGGAGGCAAAGATTGAGAAAATGCAAGAAATGTTTAACAAACACCTAGAAGAATTAAAGAACAAACACATAGAAGAATTAAACAACAAACAGAGATGAACAACACAATAACTGAAATGAAAAATACACTAGAAGGAATCAATAGCAGAATAACTGAGGCAGAAGAACGGATAAGTAACCTGGAAGACAGAATGGTGGAATTCACTGCCATGCAATAGAATAAAGAAAAAACAATGAAAATAAATGAAAACAGCCTAAGATACCTCTGGGACAACATTAAATGCAACAACATTTGCATTATAGGGGTGCCAGAAGGAGAAGAGAGAGAGAAAGGACCCAAGAAAATAGTTGAAGAAATTATAGTCGAAAACTTCCCTAACATGGGAAAGTAAAGAGCCACCCAAGTCCAGGAAGCGCAGAGAGTCCCGGGCAGAATAAACCCAAGGAGAAACACAGAGACACATAGTAATTAAATTGACAAAAATTCAAGACAAAGAAAAATTATTGAAAGCAGCAAGGGAAAAACGACAAATAACATACAAGGGAACTCCCATAAGGTTAACAGCTGACTTCTCAGCAGAAACTCTACAAGCCAGAAGGGAGTGGCATGATATATTTAAAGTGATGAAAGAGAAGAACCTACAACCAAGATTACCTGGCAAGGATCTCATTCAGATTCGACAGAGAAATCAAAAGCTTTACAGACAAGCAAATGCTAAGACAATTCAGCACCACCAAACCAGCTCTATAACAAATGCTAAAGGAACTTCTCTAAGTGGGGAACACAACAGAAGAAAAGGACCTACAAAAACAAACCGATAACAATTAAGAAAATGGTAATAGGAGCATACATATTGATAATTACCTTAAACTTGAATGGATTAAATGCTCCAACCAAAAGACACAGGCTTGCTGAATGGATACAAAACCAAGACCCATATATATGCTGTCTACAAGAGACACACTTCAGACCTATGGACACATATAGACTGAAAGTGAGGGGATGAAAAAAGATATTCCATGCAAATGTAAATCAAAAGAAAGCTGGAGTAGCAATACTCATATCAGATAACATAGACTTAATAATAAAGAATGTTACAAGAGACAAGGAAGGACACTACATAATGATCAAGGAATCAATCCAAGAAGAAGATATAACAATTATAAACATACATGCACCCAACATAGGAGCACCTCAATACATAAGGCTACTGCTAACAGCTATAAAAGAAGAAATCAACAGTAACACAATAATACTAGGGGACTTTAACACCTCACTTACACCAACGGACAGATCATCCAAACAGAATATTAATAAGGAAACACAAGCTTTAAATGACACAATAGACCAGATACATATAATTGCTATTTATAGGACATTCCATCCAAAAACAGCAGATTACACTATCTTCTCAAGTGCTCACAAGACATTCTCCAGGATAGATCACATCTTCAGTCACAAATCAAGCCTCAGTAAATTTAAGAAAATTGAAATCATACCAAGCATCTTTTCTGACCACAACGCTATGAGATTAGAAATCAATTACAGAGAAAAAAAATGTAAAAAACAAAAACATATAGAGGCTAAACAATACGTTACTAAATAACCAAGAGATCACTGAAGAAATCAAACAGGAAATCAAACAATACCTAGAGACAAATTACAACGAAAACACGACAATCCAAAACCTATGGGATGCAGCAAAAGTAGGTCTAAGAGGGAAATTTATAGCAATACAAGCCTACCTCAAGAAACAAGAAAAATCTCAAATAAGCAATCTAAACTTACACCTAAAGGAACTAGAGAAAGAAGAACAAACAAAACTCAAAGTTAGAAGAAGGAAAGAAACCATAAAGATCAGAGCAGAAATAAATGAAATAGAAACAAATAAAACAATAACAAAGATCAATAAAAGTAAAAGCTGGTTCTTTGAGAAGATAAATAAAATTGATAAACCATCAGCCAGACTAGTCAAGAAAAAGAGGGAGAGGACTCAAATCTATAAAATTAGAAATGAAAACGGAGAAGTTACAACAGACACTGAAGAAATACAAAGCATCCTAAGAGACTACTACAAGCAACTCTATGCCAAAAAAAAGGACAACCTGGAAGAAATGGACAAATTTGTAGAAAGGTATAACCTTCCAAGACTGAACCAGGAAGAGATAGAAAATATGAACAGACCAGTCACATGTAATGAAACTGAAACTGTGACTTCACAGGTGACTTCTATCAAACATTTAGAGAAGAGCTAACACCCATCCTTCTCAAACTCTTCCAAAAAATTGCAGAGGAAGGAACACTCCCAAACTCATTCTATGAGGCCACCATCACCCTGATACCAAAACCAGACAAAGATACTACAAAAAAAGAAAATTACAGACCAATATCACTAATGATTATAGATGCAAAAATTCTCAACAAAATACTAGCAAACAGAATCCAACAACACATTAAAAGGATCATATACCATGATCAAGTGGGATTTATCCGAAGGATGCAAGGATTCTTCAATATATGCAAATCAATCAATGTGATACACCATATTAACAAATTGAAGAAAAACCATATGATCATCTCAATAGATGCAGAAAAAGCTTTTGACAAAATTCAACACCCATTTATGATAAAAACGCTCCAGAAAGTGGGCATAGAGGGAACCTACCTCAACATAATAAAGGCAATATACGACAAACCCACAGCAAACATCATTATCAATGGTTAAAAACTGAAAGCATTTCCTCTCAGATCAGGAAAAAGACAAGGATGTCCACTCTCACCACTAATATTCAACATAGCTTTGGAAGTCCTAGCCACAGCAATCAGAGAAGAAAAAAAAATAAAAGAAATACAAATTGGAAAAGAAGAAGTAAAACTGTCACTGTTTGCAGACCACATGATACTATACACAGAGAACCCTAAGGATACCACCAGAAAACTACTAGAGCTAATCAATGAATTTGGTAAGGTTGCAGGATACAAAATTAATGCACAGAAATCTCTTGCATTCCTATACACTAATGATGAAAAATCTGAAAGAGAAATTAAGGAAACACTCCGATTTACCATTGCAACAAAAAGAATAAAATACCTAGGAATAAACCTACCTAGGGAGACAAAAGACCTGTATGCAGAAAACTATAAGACATTGATAAAGAAATTAAAGATGATACCAACAGATGGAGAGATATGCCATGTCCTTGGATTGGAAGAATCAATATTGTGAAAATGACTATAGTATCCAAAGCAATCTACAGTTTCAATGCAATCCCTATCAAATTGCCAGTGGCATTTTTTACAGAACTAGAACGAAACTTCTTAAAATTTGTATGGAGATACAAAAGACCCCAAATAGCCAAAGCAGTCTTGAGGGAAAAAAACGGAGCTGGAGGAATCAGACTCCCTGACTTCAGACTATACTACAAAGCTACAGTCATGAAGACAATATGATATTGGCGCAAAAACAGAAATATAGATCAGTGGAACAGGATAGAAAGCCCAGAGGTAAACCCATGTACCTATGGTCAACTAATCTATGACAAAGGAGGCAAGGATATAAAATGGAGAAAAAACAGTCTCTTCAATAAATGGTGCTGGGAAAACTGGACAGCTACATGTAAGAAAATGAAATTAGAACACTCCCTAACACCATACACAAAAATAAACTCAAAATGGATTAGAGACCTAAATGTAAGACTGAACACTATAAAACTCTTAGAGGAAAATGTAGGAAGAA
This sequence comes from Monodon monoceros, assembly GCF_005190385.1. Lineage (NCBI taxonomy): Eukaryota > Metazoa > Chordata > Mammalia > Artiodactyla > Monodontidae > Monodon > Monodon monoceros. The sequence goes on from NW_021703774.1 coordinate 115,199,425, forward strand.
CACCCTTTGACATAAATCACAGCAAGATCTTTTTTGATCCACCTCCTAGAGTAACAGAAATAAAAACAAAAATAAACAAATGGACCTAATTAAACTTAAAAGCTTTTGCACAGCAAAGGAAACCATAAACAAGACGAAAAGACAACCCTCAGAATGGGAGAAAATATTTGCAAATGAATCAAAAGACAAAGGATTAATCTCCAAAATATATAAACAGTTCATGCAGCTCAATATTAAAAAAACAAACAACCCAATGGAAAAATGGGCAGAAGATCTAAATAGACATTTCTCCAAAGAAGACATACAGATGGCCAAGAAGCACACGGAAAGCTGCTCAACATCACTAATTATTAGAGAAATGCAAATCAAAATTACAATGAGGTATCACCTCACACCATTCAAAATGGGCATCTTCAGAAAATCTACAAACAACAAATGCTAGAGAGGGTGTGGAGAAAAGGGAACCCTCTTGCACTGTTGGTGGGAATGTAAATTGATACAGCCACTATGGAGAACAGTATGGAGGTTCCCTAAAAAACTAAAAATAGAATTAAAATATGACCCAGCAATCCCACTACTGGGTATATACCCTGAGAAAACCATAATTCAAAAAGAGTCATGTACCACAATGTTCACTGCAGCACTATTTACAATAGCCAGGTCACAGAAGCAACCTAAATGCCCATCGACAGACGAATGGATAAAGAAGATGTGGTACACATATACAATGGAATATTACTCAGCCATAACAAGGAACGAAATTGGGTCATTTGTAGAGATGTGGATGGATCTAGAAACTGTCATACAGAGTGAAATAAGTCAGAAAGAGGAAAAACAAATATTGTATATTAACGCATATATGTGGAATCTAGAAAAATGGTACAGATGAACTGGTTTGAAGGGCAGAAATAGAGACACAGATATAGAGAACAAACGTATGGACACCATGAGGGGAAAGTGGTGGAGCAGGGGTGGGGTGTGAAGAATTGGGAGATTGGGATCGACATACGTACACTAATATGTATAAAATGGATAGCTAATAAGAACCTGCTGTATTAAAAAAAATTGTTTTAAAAAAGAATGCATACTAAAATCTCTAATGTAACCATTAAAATAATAATAAAAGATTGTAAAACTTCCAAGGTAACAGAGAGAAAATGTGGAATGGTAAACAAACAAATAAACTCAATCCAAAAGAAGGGAAGAAAAATAGGAACATGGAACAAGCAGGACTAAAAGAAAGCACTTAATATAATAATAATTTTCAACCCAACTATGTACGTGATTACATTAAAAGTAAGTGAACTAAATGCTCCAGTTAACAGAAAAAAGTAGTCAAATCCAATAATATGCTGTATATACAAGAAACACATTTAAACATATGGGGCTTCCCTGGTGGCGCAGTGGTTGAGAGTCCGCCTGCCGATGCAGGGGACACGGGTTCGCGCCCCGGTCCGGGAAGATCCCACATGCCACGGAGCAGCTGGGCCCGTGAGCCACGGCCACTGAGCCTGCGCGTCTGGAGCCTGTGCTCCGCAACGGGAGAGGCCACAACAGTGAGAGGCCCGCATACCGCAAAAAAAAAAAAAAAAAAAAATGGATATAGAAACGTGAGAACCAAAAAGATTTTTTTTTAAAGATATGCTAGGCAAACACTAACCAAAAGAAAGCTCGTGTGGCTTTATCAATATCAAATAAAGTAGAATTTATGGCAAAAATTCTTATTTGGTGTATGGGGAGTCAAATTGTAATGTCAAAAGGTTCAATTCATCAGGAAGATATAACAACCCCAAATTTAAAATTTCTTTTAACATTGCTCCAAATATGTATAGGCAAAACTGACAGAAGTACAAGAAGAAAAAGACAAATCTAAAAGACACATCTCAGAAACCTATACAACAAATAAGACAAAACAAACTGGTGAAGATATAGAAAATCTGAAGAACATAAACAGTAAACTTGGCCAAATAAACGTATAGAGCCTTGAATCCATCAACCAGAGAATACACATTTGAAAGTGCATAGCAAACATGGGCCATGTGCTATGAAACCAAACAAGTCTGAACACATTTAAAGTACTGAAATCAGAGTATGTTCTTTGCTCACAATGCAATGAAGCTAAAAATCAGTAACAAAATAATGGCTAGAAAATCCACAGTAGAAATTAGAAAATACTCTTATCTGAATGACAACAAAATGTTTTCATATAAAATTGTAGGATGCAATAAAAATAATGCTTCAAGTGAAATTTATTATTTAAATATGTATATTACAATCGATTAAAGCTGAGAATCAGTGAATAAAGCACCCCATTTCAAGAAATCATTTTTAAAAATCAGCAAACTTATAGTAGAAGAAAATGGAAAAAGATAAGAGCAGAAATGAGTCAAGAAAAAACAATACAATACAGAGGATCAACCCAGGGAAATGTTAAAAAGGTTAATAAAATTGATAAACCCTTGGAATGATTGATTAGGAAAAAAACAATGTCAGAAATTTTTAAAGGGGACATCTCTATAGATCATACAGAGGTTAAATATATAAGAAGAAGATATTCTGAACAAATTTATGCCAAGAATCTTGAACATTTAGATGAAAGGGGCAAATTCTAGAAAACTTTACCTTTCCAAAACTTCCACAAAATGAAATAGAAAATCTGAAGTCTTAAACTACTAAATAATTATAATGTATAATTTAAAACTTTACCACAAAGAGAACACCAGATCTTGAAAGTTTCACCAAGTAATTCTACCAGAAATTTAAAGAACAAACAATGCTGATCATACACAAACATCTCCAGAGAATAGAAAAAGAGAAAACATTTTCTAACTCACTTTAAGCATAACTTTAATAACCAAAGCCTGAGATGGACTTTGTGAGAAAGGAAAATTTGAAGTCTATCTCACTCATTCATGAACAGAGGTAAAAAGCCTAAAAAATCATTAGCAAACCAAACATGGCACTATACAAAAAGATTAATCCATCTTGATCCAATTAGGCTTATTCCAGAAACACATGGTTGTTTGACATTTTTTAAAATGTTATTCACCACATTAACAGAATTAAGGATGAAATACACATGATTTTAATACATGCAAGAATGCTTAAATAAAATTCAATATCCACTGATGATTAAAACTCTTAGCAAAATAGAAATAAGAGGAAAATTCCTTAAAACTGTATCTTTTTTAAAAAAGACTACTGCAAAACCAACACATTGTTGATGAAATTTTGAAAGGTTTCTCTTTAAAACCAACATCTTGGTTCTAGCCAGTACAATCAAGTAAGGAAATGATATAAAAGATAAAACAATTTAAAAGAAGAAATAAAAGTGTCATTTTTAGCAGATGATAGTACTATGGATGTAGAAATCAAAAAAATCTAGATAAATGGCAATAAGTGTGTTTAGCAAGATTGCTGGATAAAAAAAAATCAATATACAAACACGAATTGCATGTTTATATACCAGCTCTAAACAAAATGAAATTTTTTCATAATAACATCAAAAATACCCAAGAATATCTAAAAATAAGTGCCTAAGAATAATTCTTTAAAAGATGTGAAAGATCTCTATGTAGAAAACAATAGAATATTATTGAGAGAATTTAAAGACAATAATACTTGAAGCTATATACCATATTCATAGGTTGGAAAATCCAATTTGTAAAAACGTCGGTTCTTCCCAAACAGGTCTACATAGAGTTAATGAAGGTTGAAAAAAGAATGTTTTACACTTTACTAAAGCATAGGATACAAATACATCATTTGTATACATCATATCAAATACATTTTTAGAGTACGGTTTGATGACCTCACCACCCCAATCAGTACCCCCATGTCCCGTGCAGTTCATTCCCCCCACCAATCTCCTCTACTCTCTACTCCAGTCAAACACTGATTTGATATTTATCACTACAGAGTAGTTGTGGTTGTTAAAAAACTTCTTATAAATGGAGTTGCACAGTATGTCCTCTTTTGTGTCTGGCTTCTTTTGCTCAGCGCACTGTTTTTGAGATGCACCCATGTTGTTGGGTATACCTGTTGCTCCCTCCTTTTCAATGCTTGGTAGTTTTACAATGTACAAACATATTGGTTCTTTCTAGTTTTGAGCAATTATGAATAAAGTGCTATAAATATTCATTTACAACTCTTTCGTGGACATATATTTTCATTTCTCTAGGATAAACACCTAAGAGTGAAATTTCTGAGGATTCAATGCAGTCTGAAAAACCACAAATAAAATTCCTTAGTTTTTGTGGAATTTGATGAGCTAATTCTAAAATTCAAAAGGATAATATAAAGGGTTAGACTTAGTCTTAAAATAGCTACAGGTAGAAGTGCTGGCTCTATCAGAAATAAAGACATTATAAAACTTATTATAAAAACACTACATTATGGTGTTGCTGTAAAAATAGTCAAGCAAACCTATGGGATTTAACAAAAAGGCCCAGAAATAGATCCAAACACATATGAACACTTGGTGTATGACCAAGGTGCCCCCGCTGGGTGTGAATGGAGGGACACTCTTTTTAATGAGTGGTGCCAGGAAAACTGAGTACCAAATTGGGGGAGGGGCGATGGATACTTTATTTCACATCAAACAGAAATAAAAAATTTGAAATGGTTTTTAAATCTAAATTTGAAGGGCAAAATAATACAGTTTCTGAAAGTTAATATACTAAAATATTTTCAAGAAATCTGGGTAATCAAAGACTTCTTAAGAAGAGATTTTAAAAAATCATGAACTATAAATAGGAGTAATAAACTGAGCTGTATTAAAATTGTTTTGTTCATCAAAACACACCAGTAAAAGAATAAGGCAAACCAAAAAGTGGGAGATCTCTGTAACATGTGTAATTGGAAAATATATAATATATTAATGTACAGAATATATATAAAGAATTTCTACCAAATAAAAAAGGAAAAAGACAGGTAACCCAATTTTTTTTTAATGGGTAAAAGACTGGAATAGGCAGTTCACATAAGGGGAAATTCAAATAGCTAATAAACAGGTGAAAAAATGCTTAACCTTATTCTTATCAGGGAAATGCAAATTAAGATCACAAAGAGATACCACTAAACACCTACCAAATGGCAAAAATTAAAAGTCTGACAATACCAACTGTTGTCAAGGATATGGAGCAACAGGAACTCTGGTACACTTCTAGTGGGAGAGTAATTTGAAACAATCACTTTGGAAAACAGTTTGGTATTATCTACTGCCAGAAAAAATAGTGAAAGACTTTGAAAAGGGGAAAAAAAAGTACTGAGTGTCCAGGCTAGTGCCCCTCCTATGTTATCCTGCCTTTCATTGTCTTTGAGCTATTCTACAACTACTTAAGTTGTAGAAACTACTAATAATACAAATGCTTCTTATCCATACAAATGTAAATGAATTGTGTCTGGTAGAATGCAATGGATGATTGCACCGCATCTACTCAAATTCATTTCGGCATCCTTTGTTGCCTACATATGTGTGGGTCTTTCAATACTCCTTTGAACTAGTTGTAACATCTTATTGGTTCTCTCATTAATTGATGTGTCAAAAGAAATCTCTGACACATGTTCATTTTACATTTGTATTAGAGTAATGATTTTACTTTTTAAAAAAAGTATTGTTTAACGCCACTAAGGCTGAATATACATTTATCCTATGCCCCAAAAATTCCAACCAACAGAAACACGTTCATCTGTGCTCCAAGAGACATGTGCAAGAATGTTCATAACATCATTATTTATAATAGCTAAAAACTAGAAGCACCCCAAATATCCATCCATGGCCAAATGGGTAAAGAAACTGTAGTATATTAGGATAATAAAATGTAGCAAGTGAATGAATAACAGCTACACAGCACAAGAGGGAAGAATCTCAGATACAAAATGCTGGGGGAAAAGTAGCCAAACAAAAAACAATATTTTACTTTATGACTCCATGTATATGAAATTCAAAACAGATACAAAACTAAACCACAGTGTTTAGAAATATATGTTTAGGTGACAAAACTTCTAGTAATAATTTATTTGCTTTTCTTTATAAAGTCAAGACAGTGATCTCCTTGGGAGTGAGAGAAGGTAATAGGAGGGGTGCTTTTGGAACCTCAGTAATAATCATGAACATGTCGAATGAAAAAAATGGCACAACGTAAAAGCTGAGCATTATGTTTTATTCAGCGTACTTTCTGAGGACTTAAGCCCAGGAGACAGCTCTCAGATAGCTCTGAGGGACAGCTCTTAGGAGGTAAGGGAGGAGCCAGGATATATAGGAGTTTTGAAGCAAAAACCAGGCAGTCAGAACATCAAAAGATTACTGTTAATTAAAGAAAACCAGACATCTCAAGTTAATGATTTGAGCGCTTTTCTATGTATAGGAAGATGAAAAAGTCTGGGCTCACTAAAATCATTCCTTTGATATGTACCACAGCTATCGGGGGCCAGTATGCTGTGTTTTCCATCCTGAGTCTCCTCAGAATGCACTGTTGGGGGATGGCTGCAGTTACTGATGGCTTGATGGTGAGCAGCCTGTTTTCATCCTTGAGTTCCCTCTGGGCTCATTGTCGGGGGTAGCTGTAATGTGATGGCTTGTTGAGTTGCAAGATCCTTTGTTTACTGAGATGGCAGGCAACATTTCTCATTAACAAACATTCACTTTATGATAAATCATTAGGCTATTTAATTGTTTTATGCACTTTTCTTAATGTGCATTATCTTTCACAATAAAGAAAACATTAAAAAAAAAAAGACTTCAGGGAGTGAAAAACCCAATAGCCAATTATAGGCAAAAACTATAGTAGTCACTGTATTGTCCAACAAGCAAATTTTCCACATTAATATTCCAAGTCATTAAAGAAATAGCCTTCAGAGACTATTTTCTAATCCCCCAAAGCAGTAAAGTAAATGCAATAAGCTGCTGAAAGACAGGAAGCCTAACAGACCAGTGCCAGGACTGGGTTGTTTTTTTTTTTTCTTAAGAGGCTTTGCCAGGTTCACAAACTGAGTATTTTTAGCCAGAAGTTAAAGTTTAAGCTTTATCCTGCTTCTCTGAAAACAGAAAATTAGCTGCTAGTCAAAAGAAATTAACAGATGCATCTACCTCATTTCAAAGGAAATTGTTTCTTTCCATCTCCCCATAACTTGATACACGTCTGCATGTGTCAGGTGGCGGTGACAGTCCCTTTGTCATCAGCATAGGTGAATGTTTCCTAGGTAACCAAGCCCTCTCCCAGCAGTGCCAGCTCCTTCAATCTGTCTGGGCTGAGTTCACCAGGCAGAGTTGGCACTATCCCCGCTCGTGAGGGGATGAAAATTTAGAAAATTCAACCAACCACCCTTGGCTGTTCAGGTTTTGATTCATTTGTCAGAGTGTTAGAAGGGCATGTCTGAGGGCACTATGACAAAGCCTGCTCCACATTTACAAGACCTCCAATTTCATTCCACCTTGAGGGGAGAAAATGACTGGAGATGAGGGAAGGAGGGGACAACTAAGAGAAGAGGAAAGAAAGTATATAAACACCTCTGACGCCCATGCCCTACTCTTCCAACACTCAACACCAGAATACTAACTCCTTTCTTTTCAGGAATAAAAATAAAAATAGTTACTATTTATTGAACACCTGCTATGTGTCAAGCACTTTACATCAAATATCTCATTTAATCTTCTTCACATTAGTCCTGACAAGTAGGCAGCTTTGTCTTCATTTTCCAGGAGGAAATGGTAGCTCAGAGAGGTTAAGTGATGTGTCCAAGATCACACCTAGTGAGAAGTCTGACCCACTGCCTGGAGGAAACTGTTATCGTCCCCACAGCCCATTAGGGCAATGATTCACCCAGTCTTTGTAAAAGGCAGCTAATTAACCACAGTCCACCTCTAGAACTCCAGAACTCCCCAGCTTTGAAATGATATATAAAGTTGCCATGAATGTTACCCCCCAAAAAAGTAAAGTAGTAAATAAAATTTCTTACACTAGAGAAAACTTACACAATAAACTTTATCTATACAAAGTATACAGTCTTACTTCATACTGTTCCTGCCAACAGTCGGTGAGGCAGATATGATTTAGATTATAGACAGGGACACAAAGGTTCAGAAAGTTAGCTTCCTGCTCCCAGATCCCAGGGCTGTAAATGGTAGAGTGAGGACATAACTGACCTGAGTCCCCAATCATTTCACGTAGTGGGTGTGCACACACATCACTCATGTTACCAGGGACTACGTGGATTATTTATAATTTATGGAGAAGCCCTCAGTAAATGTTGGCTGTTGTCATTATCATCCCTAACACCTCAGGTAGAAATCCACACTCCTTAACTTAGCATACACAGTTCATCAGTATTTGGTCCCCACCTACCTCTCCAACACTTCAGCCAGGAGCAGATATTCGCAGTTCACCCCGACCATTTTCTCCCTCATCTCCACGCTTTTGTTCTTGCTGTTCCCTCTGTTTAGAATGCTCTCTCGCTTCTCCACCTGTATAATTCCCCTGATCTTCCTAGACTCCTCTTAACTTTGTCAGCTGCTGCTTTCCTGGGGCTCCTGGGGCTGATGCCTGCCTCTCTCAGAGCCCTAGATGCCCTGTGGTGACTACACTGTGTAGTGTGGTGACTACACTGTGTCACGCTTTTTGCCATCGTCGAGCTCCAGGGACTTGCTGGCCTCTACCTCTTCACAGAAAGTTCTCAGGAAATGCTGAAAGGGAACGCAGGCAGTCTCAGGTTCTAGGCATAGACCACAGAGAGACAGTTTTTTTACCAAAGTGATAGAAATCCTCTTCTGTCTTTCTCTATTTCCCTTTACAGCAATCCATGAAAGGCTAAAAAGCAGCTTCTCATAAAACAGTCCATAAAACTGTATGTGGTAATTAAGTGTCACTAGTCCCCAGAGCACCGCATGCAGATAAGCAGTCTGAGGCACTGCCTTCCTTTCATATACATTGGGGCTTTCTTTTTCTTTTCTTTCCCTCCCTCCAGGAGAGTTGCGCAAAACAAAAATGTTACAATGATTCCATGTTACTCCTATTTATTTTTAGGCTATGACTTTTCACTATGGCAAGGATGTGCAATTCCTGTCATATCTTCAAAATCTTCCCTACTGCTCTTCTACAAACCTAATGGGGAAATTGTATGCACCAGACACTCGGACCAACAAAGCTCAAATCCAAAGGATTGAACCGAGATGAATCAAACCACCTGCCTCTAAAGACAGGCCCAAAGAAAAAGAAGGTGGAGGAGAGACCTTGCTTTAAGAATATGAGATATGGGAAACCAGGGAATGTAAATGGAATCGTGTAAGCTTAAGGCCAGGCAGTCTGGGGTTGAATGCCAACTCTGCCACTGACCATTGAGTGACCTTGGACAGCTCACCTAGGCAGGACCAGCTACATAATTTGCAGGACCCTGTGCAAAATTAAAATGTGGAGCCTCTTGTTCAAAATTATGAAGAATTTTTAGACAGCAACTGCAGAACATTAAATCAAGTGTGGCCCTTCTGAGCATGGGGTTGTGATCATACATGTCACATGCCATGAAGCTGTCCCTTCATCTAGCCTCCATGTACCTCGGTTTCCTCCTCTGTAAAACTGACAATATTATAGCACCCATCTTGCAGAGTTGTTGTAAGCATCAAATTAGAAACTCCCATATAATATAAGAAAAGAAATGCTTATAAGACAACCTGTTACATATCAAAAAATATTAGCTTTTGTCATTGTTACTTTTTTGAAAGTCAAGTTAAAAACAGTATAACTAGGGCATTAATATTCAATTACAAAACAATTCTTTACCAAGGGATTAACCACAAGGTCCTTTAAATAGCAAACTTCTTTATTTAACTATGATTCAGTTTACAAAAGACTGATGCCTGCAATATTTACTAAAAAAAAATTTTTTTAAATAAAAAAATCTCTTAGGCAAAACAAAGTATCTCTAAAAATAGAAGTGAACCCAAGACAGAAAGATGGGCTTCAGACAAAATGGCTTGAGAGACATTTTTATGTACAGTCTATAGGAAAGGAGATCTCCCTCTGTTCCTACCTACCATTCTGACCTGTCTATAGGACAACATTATGTCTAGGACAGGGCTGAGGTGAAGAGCAAGGGTTTTGGAGTCAGGACTGCGTTGGACTCCCTGACCCTAGATCCACTAACTCTTTGACCTCAAGCACTTAATTTCTCTAAGCCCACATTTCCTCATTAACAATACAAATTTACAGGGAGATTACAAAACAGAGTCACAGGGGTGTTGAAGCCTTAACTGATAAATATACATATGTGGTGCTTAGCTTGAAGTCTGGAGCTCAGTACTGCTATATAAACAGGTGCCTCAAGGGCAGTAATATGAAACCACACTCTAAGTCAGGTCCAGGAAACTGCAGGCATTTAATGTGCAATGGGCCATAAGTACCTCACTTGTCCAAAATTACAGTTAATATTACAAGCGCTACCTGTTCATCAATATCAGAAAGAACCTAAACTGTGCATTCAATGATCTAAGGGCTCAAAAGATTACTTCTAAACTTAGGATTCCCCAGGCTAAATGAAAATTTCAACACCTATAGAAGTAGCTTCATTTGCCAACAATATTTTACATTTATTAGCACTTTCAAATGGATTGATGTATTTGCTTATCCAAACTGTAAAGATTTTACAGATGATACACTCTCATTAAAGCATGGACACACAAACTGGGCCCAGCCCAGCTCCTTGACTTCAAGGAACATGTATCTTAAATGTGACTGACTGTACCACATCCAGGGAGAGAAATGACACTGCCAAGTTTTATCTTACAGCCTTCTAGGAGAAATTCTGGCTGTGTAATCACTAAGGCCACCATATTCAGAACAAGCAATGTCCAAATATGTGAATAATGCTGCAATGAACATAGAGGTACAGGTATCTTTTCGAGTTAGTATTTTCAGTTCCTACGGCTAAGTATCCAGAATTGGATTGCTGGATCATATGGCAGTTCTATTTTTAATTTTTTGAGGAACCACCATACTGTTTTCCACAGTGACTATACCAAGAGCGCACAAGGGTTCCTTTTTTTCCACATCCTTGCCAACACTTGTGATTTCTTATCTTTTTGATAACAGCCATTCTAACAGGTATAGGTGTGAGGTGATTATCTCATTACTGTTTTGATTTGTATTTCCCTGATGATCAGTGATGTTGAGCATCTTCTCATGTACCTGTTGGCCATCCGTATGTCTTCTTTGGAAAAATGCCTATTCAGATCCTCTGCCCATTTTTTAATTGGGTTGTTTGTTTTTGTTTTTTTGTTTTGCTATCAAGTTATATGAGTTCTTTATATATTTTGTATATTAACCAATCAGACATATGATTTGCAAATATTTTCTCCCAGAATATAACCGGTTAGGCAATGATAGATAAAACACCAAGCTCTGCTATAAACCAGCACACTTACATCTTCGGCACATTTTCATTTCCAGCATTCTATTTGAAATTCTGCCTGTGCAATCACTGTAGCAAAATCATAATTGGGACAAGTAATTTCCAAATACCAACGACAATGACCAGAGTTAATCCAAGGACTCCAAGTACTCTAAAATAAGACAACAGAATATTCTCTCTGACCCAATATCTCCACCACATTTAGTGATCTGTTTAAATCCCATTAGTGTTTCCCCATTTCTAAAGGTTAAAGTCCATACTACTTTGTAGGACCTACATGGTCCTTCATGATCTGACTCCAACTATATCATCTCCTCCGGCTCCCAAAACGAACTCAGCGACAGTCATCCGCAACTTTTCACTATTCCCCAAAATGACCTGTTCCTTCATGCCACCCTATCTTTGTACCTACTATTCTTTTTGCCTGAAATTAATTAATTAAATCATTCATTCGTTTGTTGACTATACTATGCTAGAAGCTAGATACACAGTGATAAACAAAATAACCATGATTTCTGCCCTTTTAGTCTTTTGACTGACAGGCAAACAAACAAATAAGCATGGTTTCATATATTAAGAAAGTGTTATGCACACAGTAAACAGGGAGGCATAATAGGGAATATCAGGAAGCGTTCTATCTCATTGGTATAAATCAGCAAAGGCCTGTCCAAGGCAGGAAACTTTCATTTGGGACATGAAAGGTAGGATGAAATAGCCTCAAAAAGAACCTGGGGGCAAAGTATGGCAGGCAGGGGAATAGCAGCCCAAAGGCTCTGAAGCAGGAAGGAACTTGGCATGGTCCAGAGCTGGATGGAATGAAAATAAGCAGAGGACCAAGATGCAGGAGATGATTTCTCAAAAATAAGCAGGAGCAAGGTCATGAGCAGTGTGAGCCTTAGAAAGGAGTTTAGATTTTATCCAAAGTGAAATGGAAAGCCACCAAAAGGTTCAGATAAGGAAACTGACATGACCTGATTTACTCTTTAAAAGAGCACTTTGGCTTCCCCATGGAGTTATTCCAGGGTACAGGTGAAGAAGGGGAGAGCAGAGGGAAAAGTGCCTGGCATTCCCCACCCAGTCAGAATGACTGTCTCATGCTCAATTACAAATTCCACCTCCACAAGGAAACTAATTCCACCAGGTGTGACTTGACCTAGTGGGTCTTCTAAATGTATCTGATTCAAAAATCTTCAAAGGCATTCAAAAACTAAATAAACTCAATGAATTTATTTTTTAATTCAGTTTATCTCATCAAAAATCAAGCAATTTTTTTTTTAATCGCCACAAGTTCCTTTGGAGTGGGCTGATTTGATACTGGAATGGATTTCAATAGTCCTAAGTGATTCTCTGCACTAGGAGGTAGAACACCAAAGTGGCAGGGGAGGGGGGATTTGTGGCCTTGTGCAAGGTTGTTACAGATACAGACCCTGGAGCCAAAGTGCCTGCGTTCCAGTCTCACTGCTGCCAAAAATGGTTTGGTGACCTTATCTAACCACTCTGTGCCTTGGTTTCCTTATCTGAAAAATGGGTATTAAATGAATCAATAAGTGTAAAGTGTTGAGAATAGTGCCCAGCCCTTACTGCATATAGTAAATGCTAGCTAATAACAATAACTGTAAAATAATATGGTCAGACAAATTTTCTACTCACTAGCCCAAGGACCTTGGGCAAAGAACCAAAGTTTTCTGCAAGCCTCAGTGTTTCCTCCCAGGTAAAATAGATATGATAATAATACTATTTTTCTAATAGGATTGTTGACTTTTAAAGGAAATCATGTATATGCCTTAAATACAGTACCTACAATAAAGTGCTCAAAAAGCTTACTGATATTATTTTATCATTAAGTTATTAAATTATTGTGGGCAAGTTTCAAATAGGTTTGCCCATGCATGACTACAGGAATATTTTCTTCGGCCAAACTCCTGGATTCAAATCCTACCCCCTCCTTTAATAGTGGTACAACCTTGGGGAGGTTACATAGCCTCTCTAAGTAACCTCTCCAAGCTTCAATTTCCTCGTCTATATGGGAATGTATAACAGTACCTATTTTATGAGGTACTTGTCAGGATTAAATGAGCTAATACAAAACTATGAAGCCCTGACACAGTAGCTGTAAGTACTCAATAAATGTAAGCTATTGTTACAATTACTATTATTCATACAGACCCTAATTTCCCTTCAAAAAGAATTAAAATCTTCAGCTTCTATTTTATCTCCATTCCCTTTACCCCTCCTCTCACCCATAGTACTTGGCTTGTCTCTAAATGCTTGATAATAAACTTCCCAAAGGTAAGAGGGGAAAAAAGTCAAACACAGACCTACACAAATCTGGAAAAATAGTGAATTTCAATTGTTCCAATACAGAAATCTAGAGTGATAATTTCTTTAAGTAAGATTTTAGTTATCAAAGGTCCAGGATAGGTGAGAAAAAAACAAACCCTAATTTACCAACAAGTTAGAAGTCACATGAGGAAATCTTGGCTCAGTTCAAGCAATCAACCAGGCCACTAGGGTTAAACAGCATGGCAGAATTAAATAAACATTAAACCAGCCAAGGAACAAATAATTAAGTGACATAAACCAGGGTAGGAGAGAAAGATTCTCTTAACTCCCAACTGAAAGAATGTAAAGAAAAACAAATAAGAAAACAGGCGTGGGCTTCCCTGGAGGCGCAGTGGTTGAGAATCTGCCTGCTAATGCAAGGGACAAGGGTTCGAGCCCTGGTCTGGGAGGATCCCACGTGCTGCAGAGCAACTAGGCCCATGAGCCACAACTACTGAGCCTGCGCGTATGGAGCCTGTGCTCCGCAACAAGAGAGGCCGCCCTAGTGAGAGGCCCGCGCACCTCGATGAAGAGTGGCCCCTGCTTGCCACAACTAGAGAAAGCCCTCGCACAGAAACGAAGACCCAACACAGCAAAAATAAATTAATTAATTAATAAACTCCTACCCCCAACATCTTAAAAAAAAAGAAAGAAAGAAAGAAAAAGAAAACAGGCGTAAGGTGTCATTGATTCAGTTATCTGCTGCTGCTGGGGAATGAATTTTCTCCGAGAACTAAGTGAGAAAGAAAGGAAGACATGGTTGAGAAGGTCAGCAATAAAAGAGCGACTGATAGTAAAGTCAGCCTCTAGACCACGGCAAAGGGGTGTGGGGTGACAACCATGGGCTGTCAGGAATGCCACACCACTGATTTTACACCAGGAGTAGAAAAAACTCACATTTCCCAGAGAAGAATTCTTCCTGTTGGAATGGCTTGTATCACGGGACTCTGCAAGATAGCTTTATCTGCTTAGCAACAGAGTTCTATAAGGCTTCCCTTGTACAGGGCTGAGATGACCGTTCTTTAGACATAGTCAGCTGAACCTGGTTCTGCTGTCCGTGGGTCAAAAATATTCAAAAACACTCAAATTCCAGAAAGTTCCCAAAAGCAAAACTTGAATTTGCCTTGTGCTGGCAACTATTTACATTGTGTTTACAACTATTTACATAAAATTTACATTGTATTAATTATTATAAGTAATCTAAAGATGATTTAAAGCATATGGAAGGATGTGCATAGACATATGCAAATACTATGCCATTTTATATAAGGGACTTGAGCATTAGATTTTACCAGTGGGGTGCTGGAACCAATCCCCGGCGGACATGTGGATACCTGGATACCAAGGGGCAACTGTACTAGCTAATGATCTCTATAACACCTGTACTGGAGAGGGGCTAGGAGGCCAAAGATGAAAGGGGGGAAATCAGAAAAATGGGCTCCACAATAAACAAAGGCACATAAGTGGAGAGCCAGGAGAAAGCAAAAATATAGAGATTTATTTTCTTTTTTATGGCAATATGAGCCTATAAGAAGAGATTAAATCAGCAGTTTCCAATGCTTTTTGTTACTTATTAAAATCCCAAACTAGGCTATGAATCAACAACAAAAAATAGCTATCATCTTTCACCAGGCTTCATTTTCCCCATTCCTAATCCTTAAATAATGACTTTTAAAATATGAGACTAAATCAATAATTAAGATAGTGAACTCTAGCACTAACGCATTAACTTCCATGACCAGAGCCAGTACAATCTGACTACAGAAGCTGTTTCCTGCACCCCTAGGGCTCCTTGTTAGCCAGCAGAGAAATAGGGGGCACAGAGTGAGAAAGGATTTGACATACAATCAGCAGGAAACAAATTCCTGGTTCATAAATCATCATAAACTGATCTTGAAATTGATGTGAAAGAAACAGAGTTTCTAGACACGCAAGAGGGATGCCACCAGTGATGGGTTCATTTCAGACCCAGCCCCTTGCTGCCAGGCACAGAGGCACATGCATTTCAACAGTCAGGGTGGCCTGAGTCCCATAGCATCAGAAAGCTCCGGGTTTAATGAGAACAATGGGGGCAGAAATCAAACGATTACAATGCTTAAAAAGGTAATTAGAATGCACTTGACTTAAATTTCTCGTTAGTTTTGGTTGGGGAATACATGGGTTTGAAGCCTTCCATAGCTCAGTAGCTCTTTATTGAGCAGGATGTAGTACGGTAGGGCTACTTGAAGTGTGGCTGGTCCACAGATGGGCGTCAACAGCATCACCTGGGGGCTTGTTAGAAATGCAAATTCTTGGACCCCAGCCCAGACCTATGAAATCATAAACTCTGGAGGTGGGGCTTAGCAATCTCTGGTGTAACAAGCCCTTCAGGGGGTCCTGGTGCAGTCCAAGTTGAGCAGCATTGTGGTCAGCTTATCTGTGAGAAGCCACAGACTTAGGGATCAAGCTTTGGAGTCGGATTCCAGTCCCACTATGTGACTTTGGGGAATTACTTATCCCCTCTAGGCTTCAGTCTCCTCTTCCACATGGAGTGCTTGGCTCCATACCCACTAAATATCCCTGACATTCATGACATGGGGCCCCAGGCGTGAGTACCCTCACTGCCCCTGACCCTGGCTCTTACAGTCTACAGTAAGAACTTAACAGTTCAGCATAGGGGTTAACACACTTTATCTGTAAAGAGGAAGACAGTAAATATTTAAGGCTTTGCAGGCCATACAGTCTACATGTCAACTTCTCAATTCTGCACACAAAGACACTAAGAAATGAATAAACATGGCTATATTCCAATAAAACTTTATTTAGGGATATCGATATTGGAATTTCATACATTTTCACGTCATTAAATCTTCTTCTTTTGATTTTTTTCAACCATTTTAGAATGCAAAACCCATTCTTAACTAGCACAATATATATATATATATATATATATAAAACAGGCAACAGGCCGGATTTGGTCCAAGGGCTGTTAGTTTGCGGACCTTGGTCTGGTGTTCTTGCATATTGTTAAGCAATATGAACCAGTTTCCTCATCTGACAGATGAAAGTAATAATACCCATCCTGCAATCTTGTTGTGGGATAATAAATATCTGTAAAATATCTGGCAGGCTACCTGCCAGAGAGAAGGCACCCGGCAAAGGGTACCTGCTGTCATTATTACAATGAAATGTTCATCGCATGAAAGAATGCTAACACTGATTCAGGAAGACCAGGTGGAACCGGGCAGGAGTACAATGCAGAAGGACAGGCAAGCAAGACAGAGCTGCAGGTTTATAAACCGATTTGCTCTAAGCACCATTGGACATACATCTATTAGCATATTGCTGACTTTATAGACACAAATAAACAGTCAAAAAGCAAGCAAACTGGGGCTTCCCTGGTGGCGCAGTGGTTAAGAGTCCGCCTGCCTATGCAGGGGACACAGGTTCGTGCCCCAGTCCGGGAAGATCCCACATGCCGCAGAGCGGCTGGGCCCGTGAGCCATGGCCGCTGAGCCTGCACGTCCGGAGCCTGTGCTCCGCAACGGGAGAGGCCACAACAGTGAGAGGCCCGCGTACCGCAAAAAATAAATAAATAAATAAATAAGCAAACTGTAGAAAGGAACTCCAATCACCTCTCCTGACTTGAAAGAAGACATGTGGTTTATTCTGGATGTCTAAATTGCTGCCATATGTGTACCTCCCTCCTAGAGCAAAGGAACTATTCAAATAAAAGTGTATAAAGTCTGTCTCTGATCTCAAAGCCTCCAGGAGTTCACATGACCACACTGAGACCAAAGCAGCACTCTCCTGGGAGAATTCACAGCTGCTCAACATCTGGGGGGCCAATCAGGCTCAGAATATGGAAAAGCTTAGGACTCCATTTCAGATGAAATCTCAAGCGCTCATCAAAGGCTCAAATGTGTATCCCTGGGTCTGGCACTCATTACTTGCTCTTCATTTGCTTTTTCTTTGGGTGCCAAGAGTCTGACGAACAGAGGTGTCCTCCCCTTCTGATCCCTACCCTGTAGGCAATCCTTTCCCCCAGGTCCCCTTACAGTGTTCTCATTGCCTCTAAGTTTAGCAGTCTCTTCTGGTGCTAAGGATGACTACCTGCATGAACACGATGTCCTATACAGTAGCCACTATCCACATTTGGCTGTCGAGCCCTTGAAACACGGCTGGTGTGACTGAGGAACCACATTTTTTATTTCATTTTATTTTCTTTAATTCACATTTAAAACCTGATACTCGATACAACTCTTGGAAAACTTTAAAGCACTCTGGAGCAACTTAGACATGTGAATCTACTTTTTTCAACTGTACATTTTATAAAATCTAAATAGAGATCAAGTATTTGTGATGAAAATTTAGCATCCGAATTGAAATATGCTGTAATGGCAAAATATATACAGAATTTTGAAGACTCGTGAAAAAAGAATATAAATAGCTCATTCGTAAGTTGATATTGATTACATATTGACACGAAAATGTTTTGGATATATTGTGTTAAATAAAATATATTATTGGGCTTCCCTGGTGGCGCAGTGGTTGGGAGTCCGCCTGCCAATGCAGAGGACGCGGGTTCGTGCCCCGGTCCGGGAGGATCTCTCATGCTGCGGAGCAGCTGGGCTCGTGAGCCATGGCCGCTGAGCTTTGCGCGTCCGGAGCCTGTGCTCCGTGGCGGGGCGGGGCCACAGCGGTGAGAGGCCTGCGTACCGCAAAAACAGCAACAACAACAAAAAATATATATATATATATAATTAAGTAAATTCTGCCTACTTCTTTTTGCTTTTTTATTTATTTTTTTTTTTTGCTTTCTTTTTAATGTGGCTCTTAGAAATGTAAAATTACCTAAGTGGCCCCCATTGTATTTCTCCTGGACTGCACTGTTACAGAGCATTAAATAAAAGTATTATCGTCATTACTCAAACTCATCACAAAGCTGGAATCAGAGTCTGTGTAGCTCTGACCTCTGCAAGCCACAGTCCTCTTCCTGCCCACACCGTAGAGAACAGCCCTTCTTTCCTGGTTACCATTTTCCCTGATTGGTAAGGCAAGCCCTTCACTGAGAGAGACCTTCACATCTCTTTCTTTAGTCAGGCACACGGTTGGGGCCAAGAATAACAAACAACAATACCAGGAATCGTAGCCCTGCTCTCCACAGGTGGGTATTCCACTTGTCCCAAGGAGGAGAATTGTCCCAGGACAGTTGCTTGCTCATTCCAATCCTTAAAATCTAAGATGAGCTCCACATGCACATTTTAATCGCACATTATGACTCATTCCCATGCAGGACACACACGTTTTACTTCCAGTTCCCTTGTGGTCATGGTCTTCTCAGAGCAAGATGCAGATAGAGCTTTCATAACTGACCAAAGTTTTTATTTTGTGTCTGGTAAATGCACAGCTAATAAATTCCCTAGGAAACACAATAGCCTTTGAAATTAGAGAGAAATCCCTTCCAGAAAAGGCTTTTACATGCGAGAGTTTTCAAACCTCAATAAATACTAAGATATGATTGAATGAATGTGGGCGCACACTTATATTTACTATGTATATGTAGAGAAACACACATTTTTTTACACAAACACTAGAATGACTTAAGTACAGGACCTCTCTTTGAGTCTCCACCCCTCCACATCACACAGGAAATGAGAGACAGGCCTGGAGATATGGGGTGTGGGCAAAAGGCTCTCTGAAAATGTTACCTACCCCAAGGCTGCTGTTTATTGAAGTCCCTGGATGCCCTAGGCCAAGATCTTTGATTTACTGACTTTAAATCAAGTTAAAATCAGAAGCAGGGCCTACTCTTAAATTTGAGTTGAGGAAGAAAGAAAACAACAGTGAAA
Organism: Monodon monoceros; assembly: GCF_005190385.1. Lineage (NCBI taxonomy): Eukaryota > Metazoa > Chordata > Mammalia > Artiodactyla > Monodontidae > Monodon > Monodon monoceros. The sequence continues at coordinate 115,218,981 of NW_021703774.1, forward strand.
GCACAGATAATCTCTTCACCGCATTTGAGCCATTTTCTTTACCTTCCTGCTGACACACCTTGACAAAGCTGCTAACAAGGAAAGGAATTAACCAATTTGGAGTTTAGCTCCTCTCCCTTTCCAGGCTCTGGTGGAAGTGCTAATTGGCAGTAAAACACATAAAAGGTGTACATCAGAGTGGCCAGGGACCAACAGGATCTGGATAATCCATAAATTGAACAATGACCCTTTTAATAACCAGGATCTAACTGCAGCTTTCTGTAATGGGATCCTGGTAACACTTGTAAATCTACTCTGTTCAATTAGAAAAATGCCTTTCTCCACTTTTCCCGGAATCCAGGAAATAGAGAACTCATCCAATTCCCAACCCTCAGGCATAAGCATGTGTAAAATTCTCAGAAACAGCTGAATATGTTCCTCCTGGGGAGGAGATATCATAACTTTCCCCAGTCATCTGCTGGAAAGCTTAATGGGTTCCCTCTGCTTGCCTCAAATCTAAATTTTTTTTCTCCCACCAGCCCCAAGAAAGGTTTCCTTGATTCAAGCTGTTATCTAATTATTAATGATACCAATAATAGTTTTGCCACATGTGTACAGTGCATTCTGCTTTACAAAGTGCATTCACGAACTTTATCTCTTTTGGATTCCAACACCGCCCCAGGGGGGGATGCTGGCTGGGAAGTCTGAAGCTTATATAATCTGTGGGTCTCTTTAAGAAAATGAATATAAATTATAAATACAAACATGCCAGAACCTCTTCCCAGAGCCTTGAAGGGGCCCTGAAGCTTAGCCTAAGGGTAAATCTAACTCTATCACTCCGCTCCTTCACTCCCACCTTCAAAGGGACATGGGGGTTTCTCAGGAAAGAAGGCTGTGGTCATGTGACTTGCCCAGGATCAAAAGGCTGTTAGTGTTAGAGGCAGACTTAGAACCTTCTTATTTCCCCAGTCTCTGTGGCCCCTCTATATCCTCTAGTTCCTCTGTCACAAAGGAAATTCTGAGGAAGGAACAAATAAAAATAACACAGCTAAAAGAGAGCTCTATCAGGAGATTGTTAGGAAGCTGTCTAGACTCAAAAGATGGTGAAATAAACTCAAAGCCCCTATAAACATTCACTGAATTGGCACTGAAGGTAAAATACACACTACAACACTACCCAGAGCCTGAGTCAACCCCACCTTCACCACTTACTAACCGTGACCTGGGGCAAGTTAGTTTGCTTCTCGGAACCTCAGTATCTTCATTTGTAATAAAAGTTTACGTGAGATGATACATGTAAAGCACTCAGCCCAGGACCCAGCCTGAACACACTAGGTGTTCAATAAAGAACAACTGTTATTGCTGCTGTTCTTCTCAATTCATCCAAAAAGCAAAGCTTTTTACACAAGCAACTCATTCCCCAAGGTGTGCTAATAGAATTTGCAAAAGCATCTGCTCAGTCACAATAAGCCCAAAAATTAGGCAGGGCAGCTACTGAGACTTCAGCATTCTTTGGGCAGCAGAAAGAAATGTCATAGCAGATTTATTAAACAAAGTGCCTTGTCTATTCTACTTGCTGGGGTTACCGTAGAGTTTCAGGTTTGCAATCTGTGTACCTGTGAAGTTTCTGTGGCTTTCCAGTCTCAGTGAAGCCATATTATTTTCCAATCCTTTGAAACCTCATAGTTTGAGAACCACAAATTGTGGTGTGGATGCCGAGGTCTGTTGTTTGTGTTTTGCTTTTGCTTTTTTTGTTTCTATTAACCCAGGGAACCGAAATGATCATGACAAAAGATACTCTTATGCTTTTCTTCTTTCTTCTTTCCAGTCCAGGTCTCTCTTCTCCCTCCCTCTATATTTCAAATTGGCTCCAGATTTTATGAGAAGCCCTAACAGATCTAAAAGAAACAAACTGAGAAGGAACTTAAGGAGAAAACTAATCGATAAACTCTAATCTGCTTGCTTATGCTAGAGTGAAAAATCCACGCATGTTTAAGAAGAATTAGGCTGCTCCTAGAGGAGACCAGGTCAGGCTGTTGTCTGTAAGTAGCATCTCAAAAAAATTAAATCATTTATACATTCAACATTTAGGAAACACTTTACTGTGAGTCAGACTAGTTGCTATGGATATCAAGTTGAATAAGACACGGCCTTTTCTGCCCCCAAGATTCAATTAGGTAACTACCAACACCACCACTACGCGTATACTCACTAGGTGTACCTTTCTTCTCATTGAGTCTGTAATCTTACTTAGGGCAAGAACAGTATTCATTTACATATGCTTAGTAAACGCTAGCTGATCGACCTACTAAAGGCCCCTGTGCTATATGAGTTCATAGTAAAACAAAAGAGTTGAGCTTATTTACAGTACAGGGTAATACTTGCTGCTACAGAGACAAGAACCAAACCATGGAGCCACAGAGGAAGCCTGAGGCAGGGGAAGACTTGACCACAGATGTGATGCTGAAATAGGAGTTGAAAGATAAATTGAACTCTCAGTGGAGGAAAAGTGATAGCAGAGGGAATTTCCTGCAGAGAAAACAGCATGTACAATTACAACTAATAGCTAATAATTATCAAGGACTTATTATGTGTCAGGTTCTGTTCTGTAGAAATTAGCTCACTTATTCCTCATAACCTTAAGAAGTAGGCACTGTTTTTGCTCCCATTTCACAGATGAGGAAACTGAGGCTTAGAGATTTCACTGCTGGAACAGGTTGGTCTGACATCAAAGACCAGGCTTTCAATCCCTGTGCTATACTACAAAGGCACAGAGCCACGAAAGGAGGTTCTATATCTGCAGACTTGGAATTCGTTTAGGTAAGTGTCTAGATCATGAGGAAGGGAGTAGTAGGTGGTGAGGCCAGATATGTGGGCAGGGGCCAGATTCTGAAGGAACTTGAATGCCAAGCTAAACAGCTGCGTTTACCCTGCAGGGCTGGGGAGCCAAGACAAGCATTTAAGCCTACAAATGGCTTGATCAGCACTGCACTTCTGCACAATAATCTGAGAGTGATGTGGAAGATGGGTGAGATTATGAGGCGCCTGAAGGAAAGGAGGCTATTTCAAAAGACAGACCAAATACTAGGCTCTAGACAAGGCAGAGGTGATAGGGATAGAGAATAATGGGCATATTTGAGAGATTTCCTGAGACAGAATTGATGCAGTATGGTGAAGGATTAGATCTGGGGCAGTGGGGGAAAAGTAAATAAGAAGATACCAAGTCCATAACTTGATATCAACATTCATCAAATTTCCCATCAATCAAGACCAATGTAGGGACTTCCCTGGTGGTCCAGTCGTTAAGACTCCGTGCTTCCACTGCAGGGGCACGGGTTTGACCCCTGGTCCAGGAACTAAGGTCCAGCCAAAAAAGCAAAAAAAAAGGATCAATGTCATACGAGGACAGGTGACTGGTAGAGAAGATAACAGTAGCTTAGTCATGCACCTACTGTGTTACTGTCTAACTACTTCAAGTTCCTAAGTATCATTAACCTGGCAAAACCATAATCTTCTCCAAGGCAGAAATAAGTGTCTGTGTCCACATGTTCACTCAGTTTCCATTTCAGTACTGAATCCAAAAAAAAACCTTAATACAATTCACTAAATATGTGTTAAATGTCAAAGGTATACGTGATACTGTTCTCAAAAAAGTACCTGCTGACCAAAGGTAGAAATCATAAAAGAAAATACAAACAGCTTTTATTATATAAAATACTAAAGTATCTGTAATTTATAAAAGAAAAACAAATGACTTCTATAAATTTAAGCTTTATTTCACTAATAACCAAATAAATACAAATTAAATATCTTTCTTGTCTACCAAATTTTGAAGACTTTTAAAACACCCCATGGAAAGAGACTGTCCCTTGACTTCATTATTCACAATGGCACAGCTCCCCAGGAGAGCTGCCTAACCAGGAGCATGGCGAGAAATGAACCTACTAAGACTTGAGGTTGTTTTTTCTGCAGTAAACTAGCCTATCCTAACTAATGTGCAGATATTCCCATTTAACCCCCAGAATAACCCATTGAGGAATGCATGATCATCTCCATTTTAGAAACTGAGGCAGTGAAATCAAGAAACTTGCTTATGGTTACACAATTAGTAAGTGGTGGAGCCATAATTAAAATCCACATATTTCTGGCTTCAAAGCCCATGCAATGTGGAGTAAGTATGTATTCCACAATTCAATGATTATTGAGGTAATCATTATTCTGTTATGAGAACCAGCTCCACACATGGGCCCTTACCACGCACAATACCTTGAGGGGATATTCTGTATGCCCCAAAAGACCACCATTTGCTGCCATGGTATAGGCTCCTCTTCTTAGCTAGTCAAAGATTCCTATTTAGGGTCACTATTGTTTAGGCAATAATGATACTTTAATCAACCTCTTTGTATCTCGGGATAATAAGATCTACCTCAAAAATCTGCTGAGAAGAGTAGATTTTGCCCACAGAATAAAGTTGACCCTGACTCAAAAGTTATCCTTCTAAAACACAAGCTTCATCACAGTAAATCATATTCAGTCTTCAAAACACAGCTCCAAATCATAAGTAGGAACCCTATCCTAATTATCCAATTAGAGGGTTCATTGCTTTCTCCCTCCATGCTTCTGTTATGCCTTCCACAGGCCTATTATTCTTCACATTGTAACACATTCATTTACTTTTCTATCCCCCTTACTATACTGTAAGCCAGTGGAGAATGGAGTCAATGGCTTATGCATCTTGTGATACCAACACCAATACGGCAGAAAATATTTCATTAAAAACAACAACAACAGTATATCATTTTACCCTCACAAAACCCTATCAGGCATTCTACAACTTGGGCAAATTGAGGTTGCAAGTTGCAGTGACTGTCTAAAATCATATGCAGGAGAAAAAGCTTGCACTGAACCCAGGTCTCTGGACTCTCCACTCCACCATGCATGGCCTTTCAAAGACAAGGGGAAAAGGCCCACCAGAGGCCATCAAGACCATCATTGCACAAAGGTACTTTGTTTCTCAAAGGTGGTAAGGACTCTGAACGGTATTAGGGCATCTCAGAAAGTCATCATCGGGGAAAGTACAGGGAACAGAGTTAAAATATAAAGAAGGTTGGCAGATCTGGGTCTAAGTCCAGGCTCACTCTGTCCTTAACCCTGTTCCCTTGGGCAAATCTCTTAAGCTCGGGAGCCTCAGCTTCCCCATCTGTAAAATGCGGTTTTAAACAATGATACTCACCTTACAGGGTTTGATGTAAGACCAAGAGTTATATTATATGAAACGGGCTGAGGATATAGTAAAGATTAATTAAATTGTAGTTATTATTATATGTGAGGAAAAAATAGCACCTATTGAATGCCTGTGCCACAAAGTATTTTTCATATCTTATATTATTTCATCCACAGCAACCCTGTGGAGTATTACAACCCTGAGGTGCTATTACTTTAATTTTATATTGAGGAAACTGAGACTCAGAGACATTTAAGTAGCTTATCCAAGGTCACGCAGGTAGCACTTGGCAGAGCCTGCATTCAGACCAAGGTCTTTCTGAGTCCAAAGCCTTTGCTCTTTTCAGTTTACCTGTCTGCACCCCAGATTAGTTTCAGCGGAGAAAAAAATAAAGGAGGAATCAGATATGCCCCAAATGTCTGAGGTCAGTGTGAGGGGCTGGAAAGGGAAGGAATGGTTGGATCAGATTCACTTGTAGCTTGGGATGTGTATTAAAAATGTTTGGAACATGTGCAAGATGAGGCAGGGGAGAAATCAAAAGGGAAGAAGACAGCCAACAATAAATGTCACGCTCCTCAACTTCTCTTTCAGTTAATAACACAATAAATAGCAGAGATGACTCATCTTCATATTTCAGTCCTTGGGCTAGGAGTCTCCAAGGTAAAAATCCCATATTGTAATACCAAGGTATTATTTCCTCTTGATCTTGCTACCATTATGTCCCAGAAAATGTTCTGAAACCAAACAAAGGAAGTTCAGAAAAATCACAGGAAATACCTCATCTCCTTTACTCTAAGAAATGGAAACAAACTCTACTAGGTTAGTCTCTTACTTGCATCATTAACACCAAGGCATGTTGGAAGAGGATTCAGGTAACTAATACAGCAGTAGATGGTTTCAAATCATCCTACAGAAAAGTAAATGCTCTTTCACAATAGCACAACCAAAACACTTGATTTCTGGTGTTTTGCTCTGTCACACACGGCTCTCCCAAACTCGGAACAAACAGGCCTTTCGTTCCCAGTCAAGGCCCAGGAAACTTTCATGCTGTGAATGTTTTTGGTTCATGCAGTCAGGTTAGGCACGAGTAGAAACAGTAGTCAGAAAAACAAACAAACAAACTCCCTATGGAATAAAAAGTTCTCAAGTGAGGCACTCGTGCCAAGTTGTCCCACCTGATGCCACAAGAACCCAGAAAGATGCTCAGTCCAGGCTAAGAACACACTTGGAGAAAGAAAACTCAACAAAGAAGGGGTGGCTGAACAGACTCTGATAGGGAGTGAAATAATTTTGTCTGTTTATGAGCAAAAGGGAGGTTTGTCTGTTTAAATTTATAAGCAAAAGGAAGGCTTGAAATTCTCGACTAATAAATGCACCCTCTTGTGAACTTTTCCGAAGTAGAGCTAACAGCATAGAGAGTTAGCAGATCTCACAGAAAACTCATTCCTAAGGGAATACCTGTAAACTCTGAAGTTTCTATCTTCATACGATCAAATGTTCGGTAGAACTCCCTCTGCACTCTCGCCCCCATTCAAAGCGCTGTACCGCTCAGCACCAATAACCCATGTCCAGCCTTTCCTCTTCTCTGCGTGGCCCCAGAAAGGCCTCAGGCAACAGAGCCGCGGGACTCGCGGGCGCACCCCTCCCCTCCCTGCCATCCCCATTATTCGGCACACAGCCCTGCTCTCCCCTGGAGCCAACAGTCTGCAGCTCCTTCAATGCAGGCGCGAGAAGCAGGAATGGTCGGAAGAGAAGCCGTGCCAGCTGCATGTTTCAGAATCTCCCTCCCTATGCATTTGCCAAACGAACAAAAAGAAAAGCAACGCCAGGAAAAGACAACTGAGATGAGGATGCCGTGGGACCGCGGCTGGCTCCACGCCTCTTAGCAGCAGGAGGCTGCCCAACCACGCGTCCAAGCCATAGATGCGAGTCGTTACCTTCAGGATGCAGGCCATGGCGCTCCGCCGGCCCTCCTGCCGCCGAGCAGCGGGGCGCCTGGGTCAGGGGCAGTCCAGGCGACAGGCTGGAGGTTGGTACCGCTGCAGAACCGCTCCAGCCCACATTCCCGCAGATCCAAATAAGGGGACCGCGGTGAGAGCTGCGCGGGCACAGGCCCCGCCCCCCGAGTCGTGGGCCCGCCCCCGGCCCCGTCCACTGGCTGGCGACCCGCGGGACCCCGCCCCCCAGGTCACGTGCCGTCCCGGGCGCCGGCGGCTGCCCCTCGGTGCTTGCTACTTTTTCTTTTCTCTTTTTTTTTCTGTAAACGTTCTGTAGTTCATTGTATATAAAGTCGCTCAACAGCAGGCAGGAATCTGGGTCCCGCTGGGGAGAGAAAGTGGCCTTTTCTTCTCCTCCATTCGGTCTCCCCTGACAGATCAGCGAACTCCTAGCAGACACTTCACGGTTTTTAATTCAGTGGGTTTGGAATCACCCCTCCACAGGCTTTGGGTACATCAAAGGATTCTTCAAAAGTAGCAAACAAAATTCTCCCTGAGCTGTTTAAGGAAAGAGCCTTCGCTCTGCTTAAAGACTCTGTGATGGCCTTACCTAAAAATAATTTGCCATTAAAAGGGAGCACAGCGGGCTTCCCTGGTGGCGCAGTGGTTGAGAGTCTGCTTGCTGATGCGGCGGACATAGGTTCGTGCCCCGGCCCGGGAAGATCCCACATGCCGCGGAGCGGCTGGGCCCGTGAGCCATGGCCGCTGAGCCTGCGCGTCCGGAGCCTGTGCTCCGGCAACGGGAGAGGCCACAACAGTGAGAGGCCCAAGTACTTGAAAATTTAAAAAAAAAAAGGAGCACAAATACAAATACCTATCCTCGAAAGATGCCGTGAGCCGTATACCGTGTATGATATGTTTTGTTTGTAAGTACACACACACGTATGTATGTGTGTGTATATATAATGCATTGCTCTTTCCTGCTTTAAGCTTCTGTGTTTGTGAAAAAATGTGTGTATACATAAATATACTGTAAATAGCATATAGGTGTATATGAAAATATAGTATATTCTCATATATACATTAATTGTATAATTAATATATAAATTGTGTGCGTGTGTGTGTGTGCACGGGCGGTCGCGCACATGCACAGGACTTAGCTCTTTCCTGCAACAAGTTTAGAATTTGATGAATTTTGTTGCAACTTCAGTAACAAGGTTAGATCTACACATTCCTATTAGGACTGGAAACCCAGAGAGGCCATTTTTCACCATCCAACCTGAACTCTCTGATGCTAAAACACAGGGTGATGTAGGAGGTCAACCTAAGAAGCAGGTGGCCTGTGAGAAGACATGTTGTGGGTCCTCGCCACCTCTCCTCAACAAACCCTCTTTCCTTGTTGAGTGAAAATCAACAAGGAAAGCCCAATTCCCCAGCAAGAGCTGACTAAGAAAAGCAGAATTATTTCTATAACGAAAGCAACATCACACACATAGCAGAAAAAGGGAGAGACCGTCCGTCCTGTGTACATACACAGATCTCCACCACTTGGTCTGTCAGAGAAATCTAAAAACCAGGCCCAAAATATTTACCCAAGAGGTTTCACTTGCTGGAAGCCCAGTCTAGTTTGCCTCTGTGGAGTCAGGAAAAGCACTGCGGGCTGCCGGTGGTGGCTGTGGCGTCATGAGATTGGCTCACAAACCGCAAAGCAGAAACCTCGGCTTTCAAGAGATCTGGTGTTTTCTTGATGAGAACACGCAGAATCCTGGGAGAGCAGGAGGAACCTCGGGAAAGGGTGGAGGCTGGGCTGTGGAGTAACTGCCTGCTCCCAAGGGAAGCTCCTCTTCTCAGTCTCACTGAGGGACCACACTATGCTCTCCCACTCCTTCCTCCAGCCCCACCATCTGCTTCAGAGATCTACTGTGTTTTCAGGAAGAACTCCTTGATCATGACTGCATATTTCAAACCACTACTTTAGCTCAGTCTCTAGTGGGTCAGTATTTCATCCATTTATGAATTCAATAAACCTTTATTGAGCTGCTACTGGAAGAATAAATCTTTTTTTGAGCTACCACTAACTGGAGGAGGAAACCTTTATGGAAGTACTACAGGACCTATCGGAGATGAGAGCATGATTTCCGTGGTCTCTAACATCAGTTGAGGTTCAGCCAAGTGGGAAAGATAAGAGATACATGATAAAATAACGTGGTAAGGTCCTTAACCAAAGTGGAAGCAAAGCTCTAAGGAAAGAAGGACTGAGCCTGACAGGGTGGCAGGTGGGAAGGGCAAGGGTGAGCAGAGCTCTCTTTCTCCATCCAGAAAGTCTGCAGGTCTGGGAGACAACATGGCAGAATCCAGCGAGCAACCCCGCTGAGCATTTCCTTGCTGGGTGACCTTGATCAATCTTCTTAACCTCTCTTTAATCCTTAGTTTATTTAATAATATATAATTCCTTGTGAGAATTAAATAAGATAATGCTTGTAAATCCACTTACCTCACTCTCTGGCACTATGAACATTCTCAAAATGGTAGCTCTTTTTCCTAACGGGGTTGGGGGGGGCTGGGGGGATGTTCACTAAAGGTCACTTGTAGGAGAGTATGAATAGGATGATTGCCATTCTTCTCGGGTGTCTCAGAAAATTAAACACTGAGGAGGCAAACATTTAGCATCTTGTGACTTGGGCATACCACAGGGAGGGTTTCACTAGCTCCCTCAGTCTTGAGTATGGATCTCTCAATTAAACTTCCACCCACCCATGTCCACACTTCCCAAAATGTTATTCTTTTATTAGCATCCATAAATTATAACTAAATATAGACAGGAATAGTCATATTTTATAACAACCTAAAAACAAAGTCAATCAATTCTAGAATAAATCTGGACCAGAAGTTTCACAGAACAATATTAACAATCACTTTGATCTGGACAGCAGTTGGAAGGGGAAGAGCAGTTAGATGGTAATAAAAGCACATTCTGAACCTATTAGGGGATGAAGGTGCAGCTTGATGTGCAGGTGGGTGGGGGCTGGGAGGAGGGTATGGCCAGGATTTTGTTTATTTGTTTTAAAACTGGCCAAACTACAGGAATAGCTTAGTCTAGCCCAGAGACATAGTATAATTTTCCAAGTCTCAAGTTATGTGACTTACAGCCAAAAGCCTGTTTCCAAAAATAATAATAACAAAACGGAGGCACCCTGCAATTATATGCAGTATCCCATTTGATCCTCACCACATCTGTATGAATGTTGTCATTCTCAGGTGGTAAGGGCGGGGAACAGAGATTTGAACCCAGATAGTTGGACTTCTGCCTCTGCCATCATAATGGCTACACTCGGCTGCCAAGTAGGTGAGGGGCCTAATCTCTACCATTTGACACCATTCAAATTTAGCCTATTGTCTTAGTTTTTTAAAAATATTTATTTATTTGTCTGCATTGGGTCTTAGTTGCAGCATGAGGGATCTTTAGTTGCGGCATGCAAACTCTTAGTTGAGGCATGGGGGATCTAGTTCCCCAGCCAGGGATCGAACCCAGGCCCCTTGCATTGGGAGCACGGAGTCTTAGCCACTGGACCACCAGGAAAGTCCCCTATTGTCTCAGATTTGATAGTCAGAAAATGTAGGGTAAGAATATATCCTCCCTAGGATACATCCTAGGATACAAAACCTAGAGCAAGTAGGTAAGTCTGTGGAAAATAGATACATTCTATCTTTTTGAGTGTACAGGATAGGTACACTCACTTGTATCTATAAACCCTAAGCTCTTGGGTCCTACTTTAACAGACACTGCACATCCCATCCAGGTCTCCTGTAAAACCAAGCTGTTACCACCTTCTGTCCATGAGAATTATCTCCAACCAAAGACTCTCACTGCTGTATCTCGAGTATGACATGGGTGGGGCCTGCCATGTAGTATCCTGCCAGCCCTTGCTTCCCTTCAAGGTAAGATCCTTGGGGACTGGCCCTATCGCTGCCTTAGCCTCCTGAGGGGTCTTCTTGGCGCTAGTTGGTCCGTCTTCCTTTTCCTCGCCAGCCTTTCACCAGTGAGATCTTAACATGCCTTAAGGCTGAGATCTCATGAGTTATGACAAGTCATGAGCTAAAATGTCCTATTTAAATTCAGTTTTGCTTCATTGTAAACAGTCCCATTACCAAGTAATTCTCTGAGTTAAATAGCTTCCCGATAGAACTAGAATTAAAATGCAGACTCCCATAACGTTTCCAGTTTCATCTTGCACACATATTAATTTAATATATTTGTATTCAACACAGAGACATTTATTAAGGTTTTAATTGGATCTCAGTTTTTCCCATCTAAAAATTTTTAATGAATTCCAGATATCATAAAACTCTTCTTGTCATCCACTACATAAATTATGCTTCTATAGGCGACTGTGACTGGAAGATCCATTATACAATGTTAGGGGAAAGTCATTTTTTTACATTCTGAGCCAGGATAGGAAATGGTTTTCTTCTAGAAACCATTGCACTGTTACAATTCTTACCTAGGAACTTTTTCATATCCTAAAGCACATGTCTATCTGTCCACGTCCATGTGTGTATCTGTAACTGTATAAGTGTCCAAGTATCCTGTAGCTGTGCCCTTCTAGGTGAATATTTATGAGAATATATTGACATGTGAGTTAAGTTTTATTTCCCTCCATTTAGGGTACAAGCTCATTCCAAAATGTCATCGATTTTGCATTCCCAAGACTTGAGCTTACTGCTTTTTCAAAGCTTTACACAGTTCTAATCCAGAATTCATCATTATCCCTGACTATACTGATACTTATCTGGGATTAACTCCAAAACAAGTTATGCAGTTTGACTTTAAGTTGCATTTTTAAACTATTGTATATTTTCTCATTTTCTCTTAATGTTCTCCCTTAACTTCATCTCAGCTCTACTCTTTCCATTGAAAGTTCCCATCATTTCTCAAAAACATTTTTTGCAAATGAACCAAAAAATGTTTTAAAAGATACCTGTTTTTAAATAAAAGAGAAAAATCTGAAATTAATGTTTTTACCTAATTTTTATTACTTAGAAGAATGTAGGTTTTAGCCAGATTTGGTTTCATTAAAGAATTCCCCCTAAGATTTTTTAAAAACGTAATCAACTGAAAGCAAACATGGCTGGAAGCACTGACATGTCATTTGAATTTGGTTTGTATTGGATTTCTCCAAGGCTATTGAAGTCTCCACTATTAATTGAGTCTGATATTTCTTAACCACATTTCCCAGAGTTTGTTTTCTTTTTATTGTGATGTTCTTCCCATGTGTGTTTCTCTACACTCTTCTTAGATTTCACCCCTTAGTGAGGCTTGGTGACATGCTGCCTTAAAATATTAGAGAGGAAATTTGGTATCTGAAATGTATCCATGGTGGATCTGATGGGAACACCCACAGGAGGGGGTTAACACTTGGCCTCCTTCTGCAGTGTGTCTTTGCCTGAACCATTTTTTCTCTAATGATCTGGCTCTAGAGAGAGCTAGGGTTTTTTGCCGATTCTTTGTGTCAATACAAACCCTCACTTTTTGTATCTATATCCGAGCTATGTAGGAAAAGTAGAAGACAAATTATGTCATGCAATCCAAAGAAGAAAGGTCCAGGGAGGTGTCATCTAAATACGCTCTTAGAAAAGCCCCAAAATACAAGGTATTGTTTCATGTCCAACAATGTCAAAATCAGTGAGAGCTGCTCATAGCACACCTGTGTGAGTTTAGGATGGACAACCTCAGAGAGTCAAGGTACATTTCCTATGCTGAAATGTCATTCATCCTTTTGAAGAGCAACAAATATAAAGTAACAGTTGGATTAGGAATCTAAAACTTGTTGTTCATTTGTTTTGATTTAACAAACATTTGCAGGCACAGGTGATGTGTTTAGGAAGCAGAGGCAGTTTGGCTTCCTCCTATATTCAAAACCTGCAGGGGTTCCTTTTCATCTCCAGAGCCAGGTGTATTATAGGCCTTCCAACATTCCTTTCCATTATTGCCCTTTATCTCTTACATCAGGAGTCAGCAAACTTTGTTAGTAATGATGTATATAGTGAATATTTTAGACTTTGAGGCCATTTGTTCTCTGTTACAGCTACTCAACTCTGCCACTGTAGCACAAAAACAGTCATAGACATAAGCAAATGGAGAGTGGCTGTGTGCCAATAAAACTTTATTGATGGACACTGAAGTTTAAATTTCATATAATTTTCAGTGTTATGAAATATTATTCTTATTTGATTTTTTTCAACCATCTAAAAATGTACAATCCGTTCTTGATTCTGCATGTATGTAAAGCAGTCTCCAGGCCAGATTTAGCCCAAAACTGGTTTGCCAACCCCATCTCTTAATCTTTGCACACTTCAGCCAGATTTCACCATCACCATCCTTCAAGGCTGAATCAAATCTCATTTGGCCTTTGATGCCTTTTTGGAGCACCCTAGTCTATTGTAGTTTCCCCTACTTGAATTCCAGCAATTACTGTTTGCAAAAATCTTTGGTGGTTAATCACATCCTTTCTAGTGGCATTTCTTCTAACATTAACTTGTCCTATTACCTGAATCTTTATTTTGACTTTTATTTTTGGCCTTACTTCCCAAATAGATCACAAGTTTCGTGGCTTATGTTTTTTTTTCTTTGCATCCTTCACCTCTCTATGCCCCAAGCAAGGAAACACAGCAACTCTGAAGAGATAACTAAGAATGCCAAGTGAGAAAGTGTTCGCAGCCACAAATTTATAAAATTGAAAATCAGACTGTCCTACCATTTTGCATACTACTCAAAGATTTTGAGAAGAGAATTTTGCATGTATTAGTAATCCCACCACCACATATGATATTCTCAGATCATCTTATATTTCTCTATAAGGCATATATCAGATCATCTTAGTCTTTTTTATTTTTTAATCAACAGAGTGATTACTTGATTTAGATGGATTTTGCAGTCCATGTTTAACGACAAGAGTGGCCTGTAATTACCCCTGTGGCTGTTTTCAGTTGATTAAGAAGAGTGATGGTTCTCTTCTAAATGAAAACTGCCTTTCCATCATGATATTTTTTCTAAAAAATCACTACTACAGTATTTTTTAATCAGTCACAGTGCATTATGTTTATCCGATATTTATCCTCATTAAAAAATGACTTGGGACTTAACGCTATTATTTTTTTCAGTTCATTCCACTTTGTTTTATCTTTATTTTTATTAAAATGAAATGAATAGGATCTTATAAATAAATTTGTTTTGTCGAAGAGATGAAGAGATCTGGATTTTCAAAGATATCAAGTATTTAGATCACTGAGTTTGCAGTTTTTACTGACACTTTTGTAATTAAGAAATAGTAAGAAGTTACATTCTAAATAATGGCATACTACAAATAAGATTAGTCTTCCCTCCCAAGCGGTGAATTCAGCAGTATTTAGGATAAGTATGGCATGATTAGAACACTGGAAAACTGCCATTTCCTTTATCTCTTATCAGCTTACATTTTAAATGAGTTACAGTTTTCTCCACTTTTGAATTGTAATAAACATTTGCCATTTAAAAATAGGTGAAAAGTATTAAACCACCTCTCTCCTGATAAACTAGCCTCTCTGTATTTTCAACAAAAGTATGTCTATTAGCACAGCCATTGGATGAACCCAAAATTTTAAAAATAAACTACATTTGTCTAAACATACAAAAATGTTTCATACCTATGTCCTGCTCTTTTCTTTGATCCATTTTTTTTTCACTATTTTTGGTATTCCCATCACCCCATTTTACCTCTTCCTTCTTTTACAACATCCCTTACCCTTTTTTCCCTGGGAGTTTTTTCAGTTTAAATTTAACAAGAAAATTAAAATCCAGGGGAGATATTTCACCTTGAGAAAGTACTAGTTTGGCTCAAGTACTTGTCTGAATAAAATGCAAATACTCAAAGTAATTGACAAGATTTGTGAAGGGCCTGAGATTTTACCCTACATGCAAACTAAGAAATTATCTGTACACGTTTGTGGCTCTTGGCTAAAGCCCAAGATCCTGGGACCAGAGATATAGAACTATAATTTACAGGCATAGGGCATTTAACACTCACAGCAATTATCCCAGGCAGAGTATCGGCATCTGCACCCATTCCCCAAACTCCAGTCTCACAACATAACTTGAAAACCACATACCTGCACCACTGTGGGTTGCATTTAGTAGAAGAACCCTGAGTTTAGGGAACTCAAATTTTTATAATGGGCACTAAGCATGCTGGCCTTTTGCTCCTGAGGAGAATTCTCTCTCTTCCAAGACTGGTAACTCTATAAACATCCTTGAAAAGATAATCCAGAACAAAGGCAAGATATACACAAACTTAAAAGACCAAATTGAGAATTGTCTCCTACTAATAATCACATTCACTGTACATGTCATTATGAATTTTGTCTGATTTGGTACTCTGTACCTGTCTTCAACAAATTTAGGCAACTGGAAAAGCATATGAGGTATTCAGTGGTATTTGTTGAATGAATGTGAGCTGCCTCAAGTAACATTTTAGGAAGCAGAGTTTGTAAAAATCATACTGATATTAACTAATTCTAAAGTATACACAGGTTCATGGGACTTCCCTGGTGGCGCAGTGGTTAAGACTCCGTGCTCCCAAGGCAGGGGGCCTGGGTTCGATCCCTGGTCAGGGAACTAGATCCCACATGCATGCCACAACTAAGATGCCACAACTAAGAGCTTGCATGCCACAACTAAGGAGGCCGCAAGCCGCAACTAAGACCTGGTGCAACCAAATAAATAAATACATAAATAATAAAGTAAACACAGGTTCAAAATATTTATTTCTCCTCCAACCCCAGACACCATATTCCATCAAGACACTGTATGCTTTAAAATGAAATATTTACCCACTGACTTCAAAAATATCTTATTTTATTTTCTTTCTGTTTCTTCTGCTACACACACACACACACTTTCTGCTTTTCTTTTGAACAGAGATTACATAAAATGTCATTAAAGCTTTAGCTATGTAGAGAATGGTGACTGCATTACTGCTGAATAAGTGATGCTCTGCTAAACATTCAAGGTGCTCATATAACTAAATAAGGGTTTTCCCCTTTAAACTACACTTCTTTTTTATTTGCTTTCTTATTTTCAGCAAACCCAAATATTGCTAAGCCCAGGAAGGAATTAGAGAAAATAAGTATAGTCGGGCCCTTTATTTGCAGAATTGCTCTATCTATTTTTGAATGACATGAAGCAGTGGCTACTGCACAAATGTTAATAGTGTCTTAAGTGCGCATCTGAATTAACCCTCTGTTTTCAAGCAAGATTGTGCTAACTTAATGCATCTCAGAAAGGAGAGAGCCCATCATATTTGAAAAGGAAATTTTACAACATTCTTTAGGGACATTCAGCTCCAGTACTTCTAATCTTTCCCAAATCCTCCTTCACGTGAAACCTGACATTTCCCTTGCAACAAATTAAAGTCATTACATACAACTCTGACCTCCCCATCTCTTTTTTGTCCCACATTCCACTTGTATTCTCCACATTCCAGTGTCCGTGTGCATTTGCATGTCCCGAACACTGGGCCCTGAAACGTGTGTCTGGCAGTGGAGCCTCTGATGAGACATAAAATAAACTTTCCATTTCCCTTCAACGGTAAACTTCCTCCTCTTCTCAGGCATCTCTTGTCTGCAGTCGGGGCATGGGAGTGACATCACTAAACTTGTGATGTGTGGTGTACTGTGGGGTCAGCTGAAGGCTAATTTCCAGGAAGCACGCCTACTCAGAAGACAAACCAGTGCTGGCATTGAGCAGGGGCACTCAGCAAAATGATGCGTTTGAGACAGCATTTCCGCAGGGTACACAGTGCCAGAGACCTTGTGCACCAGCCCAGCCATGCTAACAATCAGCACTCTAGTGTCCTTCAGGGACACTTCAGGTGGCGTCTTTATGGATTTAGGAAAAGCAAAATAATGAGATTTATCCAGGAGTTCATCATGAATGAAACTGAAGACATGTTGTCAAATGAAATACTTCTGGAGTCCTGCAGAGCTTTCTTTTAGCTCTGCACCTCAGGGTAGACAAACCCAGTTATCATTTTTGTTCAGGATGTTTCAAAGCTAAAACCCAAGCTGACCCTAGCAATAAGCAATGCTCCTTCTCCTAATTCAAAATTTGTGTGTTGGGGGAGGGGAAGGACAGGTAAGAATGATATATAGAGGAATAAAAACACAAACACAAAATGATATCTCTCCAAAGCCGCCACCAAGTCTAAGCATGAGATAATACATAAGGATAATCTAGTAAATGACTTTATCCAGCTCTATGCAGTTTTTAATCTCACCCCTCATTCCCCACTTTTCTTTCTACCTCTGCATTTTTTTCACAACTCATCCCTCCAGCTGGATGGTCTTCCCTTCTCTTCAGCAGTCAAAATTCAACTCATCTTTAAATACCTCATTCAAAAGCTACCATCTAGATGATGACCATCCTAATAGGAAATATTTATTCAACAAATTCATTTGCGTTAGACATGGAGCCCTGAACAAGGCAAACACAGTTCCTGGCCTTATTGTACCTGCGGCATTCAATTCCTCTCCTAAACTCCTATGGACTTTACTGTAACTCTGACTCATATGGTAATTGGGATATTCTTCACTGTATTGTGAGCTTTGTTTTATTGTGAGTTTTTTGATGGATCTCTTTGATAGGCCTTTTTAGAGATTTTGCCATCCTTATAGACCCTGAGAAGGATGTCAGGCCACAGAGCACATTTCCAGACATA